>NC_056730.1:1014201505-1014509005 GCF_019279795.1 Protopterus annectens
CATTAACTGGGAAAACTACTTATGTACCAACTCCTTCACTCGACACTTTCTAGAATTCATAAATTCCAATGCCCTGGATCAACTTATCCACACCCCCACCAGGGACAACAATATCCTAGACCTAGTCATTACCAACATGAGTGACCGGTGTTCCACACCTGAAGTCGACTCCTCGTTGGTCAGATCCGAACATAAGCTAATCACCCTAGATATCCGCATCCCATCCTCACCCACCATTAAGGAAACCACAGTAAAAAATGTCTCCAAAGCCAACTTCATGCTTCTTAAGACAGAAGTGGTGAACTTCATGACACCCATGTAGATGGACAATACAGTTATGACTGCTGAATTTGACACAAATGCACTTTATAAGCACTTACACGAGTGCATGGATCGTGCTATTCCAAACAGAACCAAGACGTTGTCCTCCAAAAAAAGGAAGCCAATCTGGCGGTCCCCTGCCATAAACAAACTCTACAACAGAAGGAAGAAGCTGTTGCAAAAGAGAGTAAAATCCCATGAGTGGAGGAGCTCCCTGGTCAGCCTCAGTAAGAAGCTGAGATCCCTTATAAGATCCTCCAAAGCTAGCTATGAAAACAAAATCACCACTGATTCTAAGGGCAACCACAAAGTATTCTATAGCTATGTCAAGAATCTCAATGGCAACACCCAGATCTGTTCTGAGTTACAGCACAACGGCAAGAAAACTACAGAACCAACTGATATTGCCATCATCCTGACAGATAAGTTCACTGCTAACTTTACCCCCCTCTCACGCCCTAAAAGGCCCATATCTATACAGGAAGAATGCAGAGTCCCTGTAATCACATCTATGCAGGTAAAAGTTGCACCCTCTAAAACCAAAAACACAGCATCCATGAGACCGGACAACATCCCAGGCTGCATTTTACACAAACTTCAGAACAAACTGGCTCCCGGCGTGGCCAAGGATGAACACAGGATAGCAGCAGATTTCTTCAGCTCCACCAATTTCATTACACTGACAGGAATTAATTACTTAAAAAATTAATTTTTGAAGTAATTTTCTTTCTAAATATGTTTGTTTTATATAGTTCTTGAACTATATCTAAAAAAGAAAGGAAATCTTAACAATATTCCTGTCAGAAATCACTTTGGAAATTTTCCTGTCAATTTATCAGTCTGAAATGAGTTCCAGTAAGACAAATTCTCAAGACTCCAGCATCAAGAAAGAACTTCAGTCTCTGATAATTATAATCCAGCAACTTACTGCTAAGATGGATAAAATGGATACTAAAATAGACACCTTCATAGAAAAACTACAAAACAAATAGACTTGTTACATATAGACCTGCAACAACAGAAGATCCAGATGACAGGCATAGAAGAAGCTGTGAATGACATGGAAAATAGAATACAAGAAGAGGAAATCAACATTGAGTTTCTGCTGAAACAAAATACACATTTACAAACAAAGCTGGATGACCTGGAAAATAGATCTAGGTGCAATAACATTAGGATTTTTGGACTGCCAGAAAATATTGAAGGTAACAATATTACTTCTTTTTTAACAACATGGCTCCCTAAAACTTTAGACTTACCAGAAGCATTCTCTTTTGGTATCGAAAGAGCACATAGATCTATAGCTAATACTAACTCTAACAAAAAATATCCTAGATCAGTTATAGTTAGATTTCTATCATCTTTTGATAAAGAGATGGCTCTTAAATCTGCTTGGGCTAAAGCTCCTGTTAGGATTAATGAGACAACTGTGCGTTTTGACAATGACTATTCTTCCATGGTAATAGCTAAAAGAAAAGTTTTTCTGCCACTAATAAGGGAGCTTAAAAAAGCAGAGTTTAAAACATACCTTCTGTTTCCTGCCAAGCTTAAAATCTTCCTTCCTGATGGTCCTAAAATTTTCGATGACTTAGACTCTGCTTTACTGTTTATCAAAAAAAATAAGATTTTGGATAAAATAGAAGAAATGGAATGGGCTAGTCCTTCATTAAAGAGACTGGCAACTGAAACTTCGTGGAAGACTTCAGAGAAGAAGAAGAGACTAAAAAACAAATTATTTGTTCTAGGTTTTTTTCTCTCATCATTTTATTTCATTATTAATCTTTTTAAATATAGTTCCTGCATTTCCAAGAAGCAACAAATATTTTGAAAAAGATTTAATCAAAGTTATTCTCTGTGTGCAAAGAAATGTTTTGTTTCATAACTAGTCAAAATATCTGGAGATTTAATGGCAAGTTGTGATTCAACTTGTTTCTCTTTCTGAAAAGGAGAAGTAAGGTCAGTAATTTGATACATTTTTTTTTCTTTATCTTTTTTTTTCTTCTCCTTTTCTTCTTTTCTTTGTTTAAACAATGACATTCTATTTAGATTATGTAGTGGGTGAAGGGTGGGGGAAGGCAGGGAGAGAAGAGTAATGAAAATATGATTAATAGAATAATAGCATATTTATTCCTTGTAAAAAGTTTATATGTTCTTCAAATGCTATTCCTAATTATACTTTCTTGATTACACTGCTTATGCTTGTTTGTAAATAATCTGTCATGCTTTAACTAATAATAATTAGAACTAAATAATAGTAAATAATATGTTTTATTTTTAACTCTATTAATATAAACAGTAAGTAATATTCCATTGTATATACTTCTTATAGCTTTCTCTTACATTTTTTTATTTCTGCCTTACACCCTTTTACTTTCTACTCTCTTTTCTTTTCTTTATTAATATATATAAATGCTTTTGATCATATAGACACAGTAAATAATAAGATTTGCATAAAAATTGAGTTGGGACAAAAATATTGAGTTTTATTACTTATTAATAATTTTGGGCTTAATTTCACTTACATAGAGGCTGTAATAACCTGTAAAATACATTGTGAAGGTTTTGTCATGTTTAGATGCATTTACACTGCTAAATGAATGTTTGTCACTATTTTTAATAAGTTTCCCGCCAAAATGTTAAGAGAGACAATCTGGGATGTGGGCTGTCTCATGCACAGTGTCCATGAGCTACTTCAAAAGCTTCAACTCTCAGAATTCTCACAGAGAAGCTGAAAGCAGCTAGTCTCACCTTTGACCTAGATATCACACTGACACATCACAGATTCAGCAATGACACTCTACCAGGAAATAGAAATGATACAAATGCGACTATGTGAAGGAAAATGAACTCTTTAACATCTAAATGTGAGTTATTTTATATAATTACTTAAATATCTATGTTATAATTCATAAAATATGTCAGTTATAATGAGTTTAAATGATACAGTTTCTTGTAGTAAGTAAATGTCTTATTTTAGAAGGCATAGAAAATGAAACATTTATTCAAGTGTTTTGAAAATCTACTTAACAGCAGCTTAATAATCTGTGTTAAAACTTATGTTCCAAACATATACATTACTATAACTCATTTAATTCATCTGATTGACAAGCATAAATAATTTTATAACTCTATACTGGAAGAAATTGTCATGTGATATATTTTAAAGCAGTAGTATAGCATGGTTGTAAAATCTGGTTACTAAAATGTGTTTGCTGTGCATTATTTTGTATAAAGCAGACAGATTTATTGTAGGGACAGCAAGTAAGATAGTGCTTAGTAAGGACACAACTCAGTGAGATCATATATATATATATATATATATATATATATATATATATATATATATATATGTGTGTGTGTGTGTGTGTGTGTGTGTGTGTGTGTGTGTGTGTGTGTGTGTGTGTGTGTGTGTGTGTGTGTGTGTGTGTGTGTGTGTGTGCATGTGTGTGTGTGTGTGTGTGTGTGTATGCATATGTATATATATATATATATATATGTATATGTTTGTTCCTCACAGCATATACTCGTCCACACCGACACCAATGTTTAAAAATACTTGTTTATTCCAAAAAAAAAGAACACGGTTGAGCGCTTTCATCTAAGTTAATTAGACTTCATCAGAACAGTTCTATTGCAATTTTACACAGCTTAAATACATTTTTAAAAAACGAATAGGGTTGTACGTCATAACTACAATTCCATATTTAAAGTGCCAGTGTGCATTATATGTTAAAACCCATCCTTCTTATTTCATATATTAATAATATAATATCCCTTCATAATATGTGCTTAATTACATTTTTTAAAAATAACTGTTAATAAAAATGACTATTAGTAAAAATTAATGTTAGTAAAAGTATTCATTAAAATGTTAAAAAATAACTTTTGGGTAAGTGCATAATGAACATTTGATAATGCATTTTGATACAAATGCTACTTCTTTAGTTAAATTAAATGCCTCCACGCACCCGGGGCTTAATGAACATGTATCCATAAAGCCAATGTTAGAGAACCTGGTAAACTAAAGAAGTAGCATTTGTATCAGAAGGGATATTATATTATTAATATATGAAATAAGAAGGATGGGTTTTAACATATAATGCACACTGGCACTTTAAATATGGAATTGTAGTTATGACGTACAACCCTATTCATTTTTTAAAAATGTATTTAAGCTGTGTAAAATTGCAATAGAACTGTTCTGATGAAGTCTAATTAACCTAGATGAAAGCGCTCAACCGTGTTCTTTTTTTTGGAATAAACAAGTATTTTTAAACATTGGTGTCGGTGTGGACGAGTATATGCTGTGAGGAACAAGCAGCTGATTTTGTATTTATTTGTTGACTAGTTCCTTACTTCTTGTGTTATTTATATATGTATATGTGTGTGTGTGTGTGTGTGTGTGTGTGTGTGTGTGTGTGTGTGTGTGTGTGTGTGTGTATGTATATATATATATATATATATATATATATATATATGTGTGTGTGTGTGTGTGTGTGTGTGTGTGTGTGTGTGTGTGTGTGTGTATGTGTGTGTGTGTGTGTATGTGTATATATATATATATATATATATATATATATATATGTGTGTGTGTGTGTGTGTGTGTGTGTGTGTGTGTGTATATATATATATATATATATATATGTGTGTGTGTGTGTGTGTGTGTGTGTGTGTGTGTGTGTGTGTGTGTGTGTATGTATATATGTATATAAGTGTTTCTGAGAATCTGCATAACTATGCAGTATGATTTATAACAATTTCTATGAATACAATATTTTATTCTATTGACAATAATGAGTTTGAGTAAATGCTCATATACAAGCAATTCAAGGTTTTTTTGGAAGCTGTTAATTGCATTTACATGACAGAAAATAGATGCATCTTAATATATGTAATGTCTGAATCATATTAGCCAAAGTTTTTGATTTAAATGAATCTTAGAACTTATTTTTCTCTCCTCTTGATTTCTAACATCAAGATTATTTGAATGCTATTTGAATACAAGTGTTTATTACATGGATGTATATAGTAGTATGAACAGTTTTAAAAAAAAAAAAAAAAAGGTTTATTTTAGTTTATATGATGCTGTTTTACCAAATGTGTAGTCTTGTCTTGCTAGATAATTGAATTGAAAACTGTTAACCTCAGTTAAATATAACTAGTATTAAATTGATAAGGTGGTAGCTGAGGTACTGCTGCTTAGGGTAGGGGGTTAACTTGAGTGGTAAATACTACTCTAAGTTGGAGTTTATAACTCCAGGCTGGATGCAAGGTTTAATCCTTACATTATTTTCACTTGTTCATTGTTATTTGTATATAGTTTTGACATCCACAATATATTTTGTACATTCATTGTCACTACAAACAAAATTGAATCCTATACGAAATCCCATAAGAGATTCAATAAATACAGCTATATTTAAAGGTACACCTAAAGGAGGAGATGTAACATTACTTATCTTGTTATTTGTTATTTTGATCATAAGATTCTTAAGTTTTAAAAATGCCAAATGACATCTTTAAAAGGAATTTCTTTAAACATTAATGGATTGAATAATCCATGTAAAAGGGCAAGCCTAATAAGATACATTAATTTACATAAGGCCAACTTAGTCTTCCTGCAAGAAACCCATCTCTTGAAAAAGATATTGATAAACTAGCCACAAACAAATATACAGTATTGGTTAGTTCAGAGCACACTCAGAAAAAAAGAGGAGTGGCTATTTTATGGAATAAAAGTATGCCCATTCCTAAAACCATTAAGTCTTATCAGGATGACAAAGGAATGTTTTGTATGGTTACAATACAAATTAATGGGAAGACTTACACTTTAATTAATGTATATTGGATACCTGGAATCGGTATTAATACAGTGAAACATCATCTTGATAAGATCATATCATTCTCTATAGGAGATATTATTTTAGTTGGTGACTTTAATTGTATACTACATGAAAGTGATACTACCACAATGGGAAAAGAAGAATTACATCTAATGCAAAACATTTAAATGATTTTGCTAATTCTTATCATTTGAATGATATTAATAATCAGATAGATTCAAAATCATTACCATACACCTTTTTTCTAACAGATACAAAACTTATTCAAAAATAGATAGGGTCTTTATTTCTAACCAGATGGTAACAGATTTAATTAATTCCAAAATCATTTCATGTCCTATATCTGATCATAATTCAATTGTTTTGAATTCATGATAAAAATACTCATAATGTTCAGATCAAAAGGATACCAGCATACTTAACTCAACTAAAAGACTATAAAGAATATATACTTTCAGAAGTAAAACATTTTTTAGACATAAATAATACTCCTGAAGTCTCCATTGTTTATGTTTGGGATGCCTTAAAATCATATCTATATGGACAAAGTATCAGATGGTATAATAATAAAAGGAAATCTTGGGATAAGGAATTGTTTGATATTCAAAGTAAATTAGACTCTTATAAACATAATAATAAAGAAAATATTATGGGCAAGAAAGTTATTGAAGAAATAAACAAACTAAATGAGAAATACAAAGAAATTTTAACTCATAAAGTTAAAGTAACTTTAGAGAAATACAAGTTTTTGTCTTATTCAATAAGCCCCAAATACTTACATAGACTTAAAAATAAAACAAAAAGGTTGAATAAACAAAACCATATCAAAGAAATCTTTTCTCTAAGGAAAAGAAGAATGTTTCTAGTATACCAGAAATACTAGATGAATTTAGAAATCACTTTCACAAAATTAACCATAATAACATTAACATGGAACCTAAAGATAAAATAAAGGAGTTTATAACCACAAACATGAATAAAAGCTTAATAAACAACAGATTAAACTATTGGACAAGAGTATTTCATATACAGAAGTTATTACACAAATAAATAAGCTTAAATCAAACAAAGCACTGGGTAATGATGGTATTATACCAGAGATATATAAAATCCTTTCTAAAAGTACATATTCATTAATACATAAGGTTTTTATTTTGGCCCAAACTGAGTTAATAACCCCCCCCCATCTTGGCAATATACATTTATTTCGCCAATTTTAAAACCTAATAAAGATCCAACTAGATGTTCTTCATATCGGCCCATCTCATTACTTAATGTTGATTATAAAATGTTTATGAGTATCTTTGCTGATAGATTGAAGACAATCATTCCCGCCATTATAGATATAGATCAGACAGGCTTCATTGTAAATAGAAATACTTTTGATAATATAAGAAGAACTTTAACATTAATAGATTTTGCAAATAGGAAAAAGTATGATTTAACACTTATTAGTCTTGATATAAGTTCAGCATTTGATTCAGTAAGTTGGGACTATCTGTTTACCTTAATGAAGTGCACAAACTTCTCAGATGCATTTGTAAATCTAATTGAGCATTTATACAAAGGAACATTGGCTTATATTAAGGTAGGAACATATGTTTCACAAAAAATACCCATTCTTAAAGGTACAAAACAAGGATGTCCACTTTCTCCACTATTATTCACTTTAGTAATGGAGCCTTGGGCTAATTTGATCAGAAACAGTACTGACATAGAGGGTTTTGAAATAGATGAAAATACAACATCCAAAATTCAACTTTTGCAGATGATGTTCTAATTACATCAACAGGATCTAATTCTTCTATGCAGTCTCTATTTGATAACATAATGAATTTTAAAAGTATTTCTGGTTTAATATTCAATGAAGAAAAAACTAAAATACTACCTATATATACACGAAAAAATATTCTCATTAGTGATTTTACTAAATATGTACCCAATTCAGGTCAGATAACTTATTTAGGTATAATACTATCTAAAGATATTAAATCTATTATATATAATAATTATAATACCTGTTTTCTTAATATACAATAATAATACCTGGAATAATATTTTTTTTTACTATGGAGGAGAGACTTACAATTATTAAAATGATAATATTCCCCAAGATTTTATACTTAATACAATCAATAATACTTCCACCTACAAAAATAATTATCAAGAAACTGAATACACTAATGTTAAATTTTCTATGGGCACCTAATAGACCTAGGATTGCATTAAAGAAACATACTAATAGCTGGTCTCAAGGGGGTATTTCTTTTCCAGACTTTAATTTATATACTATCTCTTCTATTGTAAAAGTTATTACTTTATTAATAGATCAGTCATATGTCACAAAATGGAAAGATTATTGGGAGCTAATTAGTATGCACTTCATGAAAATCTCCTTAACACATAAAAATATGATTGTAAATAACTCCATGTTATGGTTACTAAAGGAATTTTGTACTTCACCTATTACACCTAAACATATGGTTTGTTACCCATTAAATATTATTATTAGTTATCATAACTTTATATTCATGCACCCTAAGTATAGGGAATGGAATTTTATTGTATTCCCTATAATGTATACTCAGGGTATGCTTTTGTCATCTACTTCTGAAGGAACTCATTTAGCTATAGATAATGATCTAAAGTACTGGTATCAGTTGATATCTGATAATAAAGTTAAAATCTAGATTTCTTAATACAAGAATTTGATCTAAGAGAAACTTGCTGGTTAGAGGTTCAGACCTTTAGACAACATCTCATTAATAAAATAGATCTAATGTCTATAACAGTTAAAGAATCTATTCCAACACTGATTGATTACTTGATATTAAATTTACAACATAAAGTTTCTGATAAAGGTAAACTTTCATACATACATAAAATTATCAGACAAGAAACTTTTTACAGTGTAGATTCATACTGGAATTATTTCACTTCTATTAATGGGGACCCACCAAATCAACAAGATAAACAATATATATTGGAATCTGCTTATAGAACTACGTCTTCCATTGTCTGGAGACTTTATATATGGAAATTTTTACATAGATCTTTTATACACCTTTGATGATGAATAAAATAAATAATAAAGATAATTTATGTAAGAGATGTAATGTAGAAATTAATGCTGACTGGGCTCATATGTTTTATGACTGTATAAAACTGAAAGAATACTGGAAGTCAATTAATGAATTTTTGCAGGCTCTTTTTACAGATAATTTCATTATTTCTAAATCTCTTATATTATTCAACACACCTGTACCTCAAAGTGTTAAAAAGGTTAAGCTTCCCTTGTTATGGTCTATTCTAGCAGTGGCTAGGAAAATAATAACTAGAAATTGGATTTCAGATACACCTCCTTCGTTCAATGAATTTAAAAATGTTATGAATATAGTGTGCCATATGGAAATAAACACAATTAGGACAAGAACAAATAGAAAAACATCTTATTATATTGTATGGGATAATTTACAAAATTTGTTAAAAAAATTTTAATTTCAATAGCATGGTATTTTAGTTTAATTAATTGATCTGATTGTAGTGGATGTCTTTGTAAATACTTTAGTTGTTTTGTTGAATATTATAATAATACCTATTTTTAATTACTTGTATAAAATTGTTATGATATTTCTCTTATATGTTAAAACAATAAACCTGTTTTGAAAAAAAAGAACAAACTGGCTCCCCACCTAAGCAATGTGTTCAATCGGGTCTATATTATAACATCGAAATCTACTAAGATCAGATGTTATAATATTGAACCCTAAACACCGAAATCCACAAACATCGAACAGTCAGAATATCGATTTTTTTCCCAGGGAAAAAAAATCGCTATTCCAAAAAACATACACACAACTCAAATACACACAAAAAACAGCAATCCACACACATACACTTAAAATCCTACACATAAACCTAAACTAAACTTTACATACATTACTAGCTATCCACTTACTTTAACCCGACCCTAACCCTAAGATCCGTCACTATCGCACACTCACCTCACCTGCGCCCTAACCCTAACTCACCTAACCCGCCCCTAACCCTAACCTACACACAACCGCACACTTACCTGACCCACGCCCTAACCCTAACTCACCTAACCCGCCCCCTAACCCTAACCTACACACAATTGCACACTTACCTGACCCACGCCCTAACACTAACATCCACACAACTGCACACTTACCTGGCCCGCTCCCTAACCCTAACTCACCTAACCCGGCCCCTAACCCTAACCTACACACAATCGCACACTTACCTGAAACCGAACCATAATGCTCCAACATATCGACCGCTGAAAACAATGAAGCCACAGCAACAGCCCACCGAATTCTTTCCCTGGGAAAGAATTTGGTGTCCTGCACCTTCACTGTTTTCAGTGTTCGACATTATGGGTTCGATATTATAACATTTGATCTTTGTAAGATTCGATGTTATAATATAGACCCATTCAATCAAAGTCTCACATTAGTCTTTGTACCCACTGAATGGCACACAGCAACAGTTATCCCACTCCACAAAGGGGGAGCCACCACTGATCCTGGGAACTATCACCCTATTAGCTGGACGAGCCTGGCCTGCAAGGCCATGGAATGTGGCATCATGGAACTCATAAACAAAGACATTGGTAACCTCTAAACTCTGGACTCCACCCAGTTCGGGTTTGTGAAAGGCAGATCATGCCTTCTGAACCAAATTGACTTCTTTGAGCAGTCATCAAAGCCGTAGATGAGGGTAAGGTGGTTCACACAGCCTATCTTGACCTCTCCAAGGCTTTTGACACCATCCCCTATTCTGGAATTATAGCTAAACTCACTAAACTAGGTATAAATCCCTATGTCACAAGATGGGTTGCCAACTGGCTCACTGACAGAACCCACACTGTAAAAGTTGCAGACTCCAAATCTGACTTCAAATCAGTGACAAAGTCAAGTGCACAGGATTCAGTCCTGGGACCTCTCCTGTTTGGTATCTACTTCTCTGAAGTACAGGCAAATACAGAAGGCCTCTGGCTAATGAAGTTTGCAGATAACTGCAAACTAGTTGCCATAGTCAAGTCCCCAAATTATGTGGAAATCCTACAGAAGGGCCTCGCTGAGACAGATGCCTGGTGTCAGAGGCATGGCCTCAAGCTCAATGCCAAAAAGTGCAATGTCATCCCCTTTGGTAAAACTTCTGCACCCATGAACTACCACATAAATGGCAGTCTACTTAATGTCAAATATGTGATAAGAGTCCTTAGACCCACGTGGACAGTAGTCTCTCCTTTGATAATCACATCGCCACAGTATTCAGGAAATCCTTCTACATGGCACACCTCATCACAAAAGGGATTTCATCCAGGAAAAAAGAGGTCATTATTCCCCTCTACTCATCACTCATTAGACCCATTATAGAGTACAAAGCCCCTTTTGGAATGTACCTCACAAGACATCTGCAGCAGCTAGAAAGGCCACAGAAGTACCTCACAAAGAGGATTACTGGCCTCAAACAGATGCCCTACACTGACCATCTCAAAAAACTCCAGCTTTACTCTGTAGCATATCACCTACTCTGAGGAGATCTCTGCCTAACATATAAAGCTATGTTAAACCCACAGCTGTTGCACATGCTACACCTAAAGAAATCCCAATCCTCTGAGCTACATGTTCTAGGGACCTAAATCTTGTCACCACAATAAACAGGACATGCTGGAGGGATAGATTCCTGTACCTGAGACTTCCTATACTCTGGAACAAGCTACCCATCAATGTCAAGCAAAGTTCCTCATTAGCACTCTTCAAAAAAGATCTTGTTGAGTGGATGGGAAATAAGAAATACACACCAGGGATCACTTCTGTGGCTCTGCTCGACAGGGGCATGGGAAATTAACTTTCTTGGGTGGCGTAAGCCAGGGAACCATGTTGGCTAGGCTTACTTAGGCCCTTGGGCCGATAGCCTTGTACCTACCTATGAAACTATAAATCATTTTGAAAAAGTATATGAATTTATTTCCTGTCTTATTGAAACTAGCTCTACAAGCAACATTGCACAGCTCTTTGATGAAATAAGGTTGATATACCAGACAACAACCCTGGAGAATCAGTTTTAAAAGGAGGTTATTGTATCGAATTAGACTTTCATCCCATCTGATTGCTAAAGTATTAAATGTTCAAGCTACATGAGATGTATTACAGTAGGTGTCTAGTAACAGATAAAAACAGATGAACTATGGACCAAGAAAATCACCAGGAAAATTGACTCCCTAGGTTAATCATGCACTTAATTAAGGAGAAGGGATAAATAGAGTGCATTTTAATAACTAATAAAATGTGGAACTACACTTGAATATAAAATGCAGTAAAATTGTGCAATGGGTATGCATAACAAGCTGCATAATTGTGTTTTGGGAATATCACCTATGCATGAGCGCACCAGAGTAGTTTGTTAGTGCTTTGCGGCCCTTTGAGCTCTGTTGCCTCCCCTGTGTTGAACCATTTATGTTTTGTTTTGTTTTTGTTTTTTTTTTTTGTTTCTTTGTTTTTGTTTTTTTGGATTTTTTTAGGAGGTTAAGGAGATACTGTCTCCTTTTGTAATAAAGTAGAATAGAAATTGGCCTGATTAAATATCACACAAGTAGTTGCCAGATGCCACAGGATGCTCCAACACAGAACTTATTTGAACATTTAATTCTTGCAGCCTTACCCATCTATGCCAAAACTCACCCCTGTACCACAATAAAACATAAAACACTATTTCCCTATACGCACTCTCCTAAAAATACAACTATGGTGATATTCACTCTAACCTTGAGCCTATTAGGAATATGCCTGGTTGTTTTCAACCCTGTCAGATATTTACAGAGTCCACAAATCAGCCAGCACTAAAATTCGATCATATCAATACTACAAGCATCAGTAACAAAATAACTGCACGGTTAAATATCCATGCTCCTGCCATCCTAGCCATCTTTGAAACTTGGGTGAAGAAAAGCAACAAATCTGAGGAAATCACCCCACCAGGTTACAACATATATACATTTGGCAGAAGGACAAAAAAGGTGGTGGTATAGCTATAATGTATTCTAACAGCCAAAGACTTTCTCTCTACCCAAAATCTTTCCTCACCTTCAATAATGCAGAGTTACTCATCTCTTTCCAGACTAAATTTTAGGAAAAGCATCTGTATCATAGCTCTATACTGCATGTCCCACCTAGTGATAACACTAACACACAAGAAAATGTCCCCTCCTGGACTAAATCAAATATTCACCATGAAACAATAAGTGTAGGTGACTTCAGCATAGCTTGACTGTCCCACACCTCTGACTCTCCTTCACTGTCACTAAACTTGTACAGTTACTCACAACTCATTCATACCCCAACTAGACTCAACAAGTCATATAGGAAAAAATCAACACTAGACAGGTTTCTGATGAACAAAACAGATAAAATTTCAACCTCAAGCTCTTTGCCAGATATATGAGCATCTACCAGGCTTTGTCCTTAAACACACACACCTCATCAATCCAAGATATACTATTTTAAAGAAGTACAAAATCTAACAAATTTTAATAAAGAAACTTTCTTAACCATGTTACCTCTATAAACTGGAGTACTCTTAAAACCATTCTCATAGAAGATGCAGACCACTTATTTAAATACTAACTTCCACAATGTTATTAACACAGCTGGCACCCAAACAAAACATCACCCCTTGGTTATTTGCAACAACCAAAAAATTAATGCAGGATAGAGATGAGGCATGAAAAACATGTCAAGTTAACAAAATACACAAAAAGCTTCAAAACTTCAGACCCCTTTACAGTCAGCAAAATTAAAGTTAAGAAATCAGTAAGATCACTATTTTAACGTACAAAACAATTGTCAAAAATCTGTTACTGTCTGCAGCTCCATCAAAAAACTTTTATCCCCAGGATAAAGCAGCCCAATCCCTACCCAGACATGCACCCAGAAAATATCACTTCATTATTTAATTCCCACTTCGACTTCATAAAATCAATACTTAACAATAGACACTAACCATATCCCCAGCTTAACTTACAAGTCAGTGGCAGCCATAACACTTTTTCCATCAACACCGTCCCAAACTCTGTCATTAAAAAGCACCTCCTAAAACTAAAACCTACCATTCGAGCTGCAGATAACCTACCTACTCAATACCTGAAAATCAAAACAGATGCCATTGCCTTCCCCATCTGAATACTCATAAACTGCTATGCTCAAGCTGGGTTTGGTACCCAACCTGTGACCTAGAGGGTAACAGGACAAATGTAAACAGTATGAAGGCTAAGCCAAAAACATATCACCTTACAGCTTAGATCAGCAGAAAGCTTCTTATCCTCTCCCAGAAGGAGGAAAAATACCTTGTAGAAGTTTTTTTAAAAGTGTTTTTTTTTAAAGTTTATTCAAGGCAGTTATGTGAGCTGATGGACAAGCATTATTGTGTGTTAAAACATAACTGGCTTGAATAAACCATCAATTCTCAATACATTAACGACATTTGTATCAATAACCTCCTCTCCTCTTCTCTACTTTGCACAGCTTTAGACAGTATCATTACTGCACTAATATACTTCTCTAACAGCATTAGTCATAGATACAATGCAGGCAATATTGTATCTTCCCTTTTCTTGGACCTACCTAAAGCCTCTGGTTCTTTCTCTCATAATAAACTGTTCTCTCAGCTAGTCTCCCTTGATCTGTCCTACACCACTTTCTCCTAGTTCCTCAGCTACTTGTCTGACAGATTCCAAGCTGCCAAATGGCAATCTAGAATCTGTCATTTTACCGGTCTCTGTCACTGTTCCCCAAGACTACTTACTAGGACCACTACTGTTTAATATATTTGTCAAAAATGTACACATTGCATCACAACATAACAGACTAGTCCAATTCACCATTGATGCAACAACAGTCTGCTCTGCCCAGAATTCCATACTTCCCCAGCAGCTCACACAAGATTCACACTTCTCAAGAGAAAACTGGATAGAAAAATCAGACCTAATACTAAACCCCAAAAAGACAAAACCTCTCCTTTTCACTTTTGAGTCTTATACCAAATGCAAATCTAACTTTCAAATCACAAGTGCAAATAAAATATTGAGGCAGACTCCAGTAATAAATTATTAGAGTTATAGTAGACAATATCATAATCTCCACATCCAACAAGCAATAAAAAAAGAAGAAAAACACATCAGAAGTTAGGTTTGCTATATAGAGCCTAACACTATCTGGCTGAAGGCAGCAGACTAACATTAGTATCAGCCTACCTGCTGCTTACACTTCTGTAAGTCTTTCTTATTTTCATTAACCCCCAGTGCACCCCAATGACTAAACTAAAGTAATATTATAATACAATAGGCACATTTGCTAGCAACAAACCATACTCCTCATATCATTTTATTGCTGCTATGCATCTTAATTGGCTTGTGCTATCTCATCTCCTCACCTACTCTCAACTTCAACTTCAAAGCAGATTAGTTTTCTTCACTTTAAAATACCTTGCCCTAAGCACTAGACTACAATTACACTCCACCAAAAGAGCTTTCCCCTCTGCTGATAAACGTCTCTCAATTCGCAAAGCCTGCAACAAAGCAGGAAATGTTCTTTACTCCAATTGAATTGCATAATCCTAGAACTCAATTCCTTCTCCAGACTCCTCAATAACAGAAACATCTTCAATGATAAATTAAAGCTGTTCCTGATTGACTCCTGGCTATGCTCCTGGCATTTCCCAGGCATACATGGCAGTGACTTTCTCTCCTCACTTATTTTTCTGTCTACTACTCTTCTTATGACAAAACCCATGTGATTAAATCTGGCCTAATGAACTACCACTTAGATGCACCTAATGTTGATTATGTTGCTGCAAAATATTCTTGTTTCTTTCCTAATTATCTGCTTTATTCATTTTCACTTTTTTTAATTTCTCCATGACTTTTGGGTTTCTAATATCATGATGGGAATGGATCCCATTTCTAAGTCAAAGTATGATTAAAGTTCATGACATTAGTACTGTTTCAATCTTTGATGTTAGCCAGAAGTGCTCTTTGCAGCATATGCAATGTGCCCAGAATTAACTTCTTCTGCAATTCATATGGAGTTACATGCATCAGTAACATATCTAAATACAACTGTATGTGTGTCACTTTGCATGTAATGCTGCTAATGTTTCCTGAGCATTCTGTATGCTGAAATAGTACTACAGTAAATAGTGCTTGCAGAGCATTGTATGTAATGCAGCTAAAAGTTAATTGTGTATTTGGTAAGCTGTATATATTCTACTGTTACAATTTCTTATGGAGCTTTTCTCCATGAGCCTCTGAAAAAGGGCTTGTTTGCCTAGCTGGACTTTCCTGGTGAACAAATGACATAAGTAAATAATAAACACTTATGCTATGTTACAATGTCACCAAAAATACTAGGAAATGTCACAATAATAGGACTAATTTTTTCTATGTTTTGATTATGTACATAAAATTACATACTGCTTCCAAGACCATTCATTTACTATACATAAAATATGCATTGGCTATCGGTACCATGTGGGTGATTTACTAGAGTTTTCCTCTATAAAAACCTGCAACATATTTTTTTCTAGCTGTGTTCAGCACTAGTCAATAGCTACACAATGATGACTTATGATAAAGAGGCCTACTTAACTGGGAAGAAGAGGAATTTGAGTCATACAAGCTATTGGAGAAGGGGCCAAATGTACCATAGTGCTGAGTTTTCATATGCAGGACCCAAGACTGGATTTCAAATACAAACAACAAAGGAAAAACATAACAGAGAGGCATCAGGATAGCAACAGTAAGTATAACAGGTATTTGGATAAATAATTAGAGAGGGAAAGGTAATAAAATGGTAAGAGGCAAAGAAGACATTTGGACTGCAGGAGATTGCCTTCACTATCAAGGATTGATATCAGAGTAAAGGGAAACAGAAAGGGATAGGGGATCCTAAGTAAAAGACCAGCACTGGTAGGGTTTTTAGTAGAATCTAGAACAGAAGTGCTGTTAAAAAAGGGATAAGTAGTGAGGCATATAAAATATTGTATGGAAACTATAGGAATCAATCAGCGGAGGTTAGAATGGATTTGGAAGTAAGACTGGATAAGCAGTTCACAAGGAAACAATGGTCGGATATAGGTATGGCTTCCAAACATGCAGCAAACTCTAGAATATTTGGGATTTTTGCTTGGA
Source organism: Protopterus annectens (assembly GCF_019279795.1). Lineage (NCBI taxonomy): Eukaryota > Metazoa > Chordata > Ceratodontiformes > Protopteridae > Protopterus > Protopterus annectens. The sequence continues at coordinate 1,014,218,882 of NC_056730.1, forward strand.
AGTGTTTGCACAGATATTTTTATACCCTAAGCAGACTCCAAAGAGTTTTTTCTTCAGATAGATTGTAAATGTTGGAGTTGTCATGGGGAAGAAAGAGTTCATTGGGAACATATTTTTTAGGAGTATAATGAGTTGGCAGACTTTAAAAATTCCATGAAGACTACTCTGTCAGAAGTGCTAGGTGAACACATGGGTGTAACTAAGGAAATTATTTTTTTTTGTTGTGATACAGAATTGGAATTGCCTAGACATACTAAGGCCTTGCTGAGTTTGATTCTGGTGGCTGCCATAAAGCAATTACAAGAAAATGTAAGTCAAAATCTAACCCACCCTTACCAGAAGTAGTAAATCCGGTAATGGAGAAGAAAGAACTAGAAGTGGGATCTTTAGGAAAATGGTAGGAATAAATTACATAGATAAAATTGGAATTTTGGGAACAATACATGAAAAATAATGGTTTGGAGGAGGAATGATGTTTAAGGGAAGGTAGGAATTGAATGAGTTATGTAATGTTCAATTGACATTGACTGTATAGAAAATTATATGTGATGTACAATGTTAGCAACTGAAAATATAGCAATACGGTTTGTTTCCATTTATATAAATGTAAGATTACCTATGTCATACGTAATAATTCAATAAAGATATTTTTTGTTTAAAAAACAGGTATGTACTATATGTCGCACATAAGCATGACATGTACTGTCATCAGCTGCACACATTCAGCAGGGGAGTGCTGCCATAACTGCATTGTGAGGACTGCAGTGACACATAGCCACAAAATCACATGAGCTGAAGACATGCATATACATTTATCAGCTAAGAGTGGAATGTACCACATTATGAATGTCACGAGACACACAGATTAATATGCAAGAACCATTTTGGGGATTCAGCTAAGCATTAACATGTACTTATCCTATACAAATTACATGGGGAAAGTTGGTTAATGGCAGTGTGCAAGTACAGAGCAAAAAGCTGCATCTAATGAAAAGATAAGGCAGTAGCCATATGGCACCACTAGTGGCACAAACAGTCTCATGCTACCAGAAGTCAATGAGCATCAAAGACATGAATTTTGTGTCTTAACTTCACACTCAATTAACATACTAGCATATTTACACACACACACACACACACACACACACACACACACACACACACACACACACACACAGACATACACACAAAAATAAAGGACACGGCTAAACTATAATCTCAAACAGCATATCTATTTTAGTATAATGGTAAATAATTATTTACACATTCCTTGTGTAGATCAACATGTCACTCTATCATGTGAAGGCAATTTCCTGTGAAACACTGGCTCATTTGGTTCATATTTTGCAAGCACTGCAAACTGTGCACATACAAGGCACCACAGAAACATAAATCTGTACATTTTACAAATATTAAGTGAGTTCAGGTTCTTATCACAATTACCATTATCTGGCTCATATTTATCATCACAGCACTGGATACGGTTATTATCTATGCATATTCTATTGTTAGAAAATCACAGAAATCAATTCAGATTAGTTCAGTAATGTCTGTAATCTTGCCTTTCTCAATAGCAAAAATGCAGAGTGCTACAGCACTTGCAAAAAAGGTTTGGCATCATGACTATTAAATAAATTAGAACTGCTTAAAAAAAACAGTTTGTATGCTTAGATTAGTGCAGACAGCATGCTTGATTTTGTAATCTGGTTTTGGCATTCTTTAAGGCTAACAGACTTCAAACTTTTTAATGAAAAGGCTTGAAAGGTTCCTAACAAGCAATTGCAATTATTTGTTCTGCCTGTCCCCACTGATTAAGATACGCAGTGTCAGCCTAAGTAAATTAATTCAAATTGCCTTCTGTGTCTTCTTGAATTGCTTACTGAGTGTTAAACCAGAAAAGTTTTACTCTTATGGCTTGGTTTTCTCTGAAAAATGGAACTTTTATGCAATGTATGCATCTGCTACAAATATTATAAATCAAATCATTTGCATTATGGATGGAAATCATTTTCTTTTCTGATATAGTCCCTATATATCTACAGATACTGCAGTTGTGGTACTTCAAAACCCCATTACCCTGTCTCCAGTCCTTGGCTCTGATGTTGCAATGTTCTTTGAATGGCCATAAAATATTTCATTCTGTGCTTTATTATGATGAGTATTACGAGGGAATCTCCTTTTAGATCACCTTCAAGACAATCCCACATGATGTATACTGTTTCAGACACATTTGCAGCTGGTTTTGTTGTCTAATATGAAAGTTATTCTGCTATAAGCAGCCTGTCATTATTATTCTTGTGTTTTCTTACATTGCTGTTTTAAATACTATTTAACTATTCTGCTTTCATCTATGCTTCTGATATCTGCCACTGTCACTAATCTGTCCCCTTCAAGATGCTCATTTATAAATTATTATGCTTTTGTTTATTCATGTCTATAAAGCTATCTTTCATAGTGACACTTAGTTCAGAGCATTTCCTAAGAGTAATTTTCTGCATCTAATCTAAAATATCTTTGGTGTGTATGCAGGGATATTCATTATACCATATTATATGACACAAAGTAGGTTGTGGGGAATGTCTGGACATTGAAAAATGCTTATCAGAACAGTGAAGGCCCAGCCATCACATACATATATTATGGTATGTGGCACCTTCCGGAAACGTTCTTTTTTAGAACCCTTACAGATTAACCAACAGTTTTAGCTGTTCCTCCTTACGACCTTTCAATGTTCTGATTATACTGCTGCATACTACTTCACTAATTACTCTCAACTGCCTCTAACTAGAACCTATTAATGCTTATCTTCACAGTTTCTATTGAGTTCATTCACTCCTAAGAAAATAAGACACAGTTATAAAATTCTGTCGGCAACTGCTGCTTTTGTGAAGTAAAAATCACAGTCCACATTACTACTTACTTAAACTCAGTCATTTGAAAGTAAGTCTGTAACATTATTTCAGTCCATGTGATGGGAAATAAGCATATGTCTGAGACAAAAGACAACAAATTAAGAGTGCAACTGAAATTGCCCCGTTGAACCATGTTATAGTGTTTTCTGTACAAAAGTGCACCAGTGAAAGCATTTTTGAGGATAAAAGTTCAAGTACTAACCAATCTAGACAGAATGTAATACAAAAATATTGTTACTTAATAACATATAACAGCACTAGAGAGAGAACAGCACTTTATCCGGAAAAGAGGCATTTAGGAAAGTTTATTGGAAAGGAAGGCTGCAAACAGTACTGCTTATGTGATATACTATATGGGGATTAGAAGTGAAGGTGCAGTATGCGTATACTATGGCTTTCTGTAAGAAGAAGAAAATTCTTTAAAGGTTTTACTTCCAAACTGGTTCTGGCTCCCACATCTACTGCTGTTCATGTACCAAATACTGCTGTCCTAGTCCCCTTCAATAAACACATTACACCAAATGACGGTTGACGACCTTTATTAAACTTCCATAACATAACTTTATTGATCAATATTTTAATTTAGTAATCACAGCATAAACATCCATATAACTGTTAAGTAGGGCAGCGTGACCTCACCCACCCTGACCAAATAAGCAGCATCCTTACCTCCACTCATTTACTTTTACTTATCAAGCAGCATCCAACTGCTCACTTTCATTTCCCAACTCATTGAAATGAACATCCAACACCTACCCAAGCTTATAAAATAGCGACACATTCCCAATTTTCCAGATCAGGGAAGGAGAGCAGGTAGCAAGTTCAAGCCAAAATGTGATTCCTTACCCAGTTGCACTTGCATAAAACCAATTAAGCCACTCCCTACACTTACCTCATTTCCTCGCACTCATTCTATATACCCATTTAACGCTTTCTCTCCCTCCAACTACCTTTCTTCCCCCACCCTTTTAATTCTCATTACTATTTCTCCTAAACTCCACCTGAAGATCTCCATGGAAAAATTGGTTTGTTACCAAACCTCATTTGTCCAGAACCTCTTCAATAAATGCATTACACCAAATGATGTTTGATGACCTTTGTTAAACTTCCATAACATAACTTTATTGGCCAATATTTTAATTTGTCACAGCATAAACATCCATATAACTACTATGTAGGGCAGTGTGACCTTGCTCACCCTAACCAAATAAGCAGTGTCCTTACCTCTGCTTGCTTATTTCATTTATCAAGCAGCGTCCTATCTCTCACCAACTTTCACTTCCAAGTAAAGCATAAATTGTGAATACTGGTGATTTGTCTAGTGAAAACAGAATCATAAGACACAATAGACATAATAAATCCACTGGAACTATGACAGCACCAAAATATTATACTTAAACCAAATTTATTTTGCAACTTAAGACAGTTTTGCTTAAAAGCTTCATCAGGCATACATAGCAATACATAAAAACAGGCTTAAATACTTAAAACAATGAAGACAGTTAAAAATAATTAAGATCACATGACACAGGCGGCCACTGTGGTGCAGCAGTTAGCGTTGCTGTCTCACAGCAAGAGGTTGTCCGGTTCAATCCTCGGCTGGGGTGCTTTCTGTGCGGAGTCTGCATGTCCTCCCTGTGGTTGCGTGGGTTTCCTCCGGGTGCTCCGGTTTCCTCCCACTTCCCAAACACATGCTGTAGGTGGATTGGACACTCTAAATTGGCCCTGGGTGTGTGTGTGCGTGTGTGTGCCTTCTGTGGAAGGTTGGGCGCAGGGCTGGCAACTCGACACTGTAAGACTCCACTGCCAATCATGAGCGGACAGGTGATCCGCTGTGGTGACCCCTAACCAGGAAAAGAAGAAGAAGAAGATGTAGTTGTCTTAGTAAATGTTTTAAAGATACAGTCGCATTTAAGCCTGGAAGAATATGTGCTTTAAGCCTTAGTATCCATCTATATTCCTCCTGTTCAGTGTTTTGCACTAAATGAGTACCTCATAATGTTCATCTAGTCATCTCAGTATCATAAACTTAAAAGAATGTGTAGCACCAGCATTGTCAATATACTTATAAAGTGCATTAGAATACATTTTCTTATTGATTTCTGGCTACTAATACAATCTTTTAATCTCCTATTAGTGTTGCCAACATAGTATGCTGAAGAGTGTTGACGTGTAGCTAGACAAATAACACTTTTTGTATCACAGTTGCCATGTGTGTGTGTGTGTGTGTCTATATATATAAATATATATATATAAATATATATATATATATATATATATATATATATATATATATATATATTTATATGGTTTACTATCACAATGCCGACGTGCAATTGCACGGCTATGAAGTATTCAAACAACATATCTTCGAATACTTCATAGTTTGGCACGTGATGTGAGCGAACGTTATCATTGCGAATGGACTGTGCATTCACAATTATAACGTTTGCTCATGTAAGGGGATCGCAGTACAGTGCAGTTAGAAATACATCCCTTTCCTCACTGTAGTATGATCTCGGAGTTGGAATATTAAGTTAGGGGGGAGTGGGGTGCAGGGGGACTTGCCCCCTGCATAGATGTGAGATGTAGGCTAGTTAGGTAGGGAGTTATTGGAAGGGTGGGAGTGCTGTTAATTGTCAAAAATGCCGCGAGTGACATTTTCGACAATTAACAGCTGTTTTCGACATTAGGTGCATACGGAAATGTTCATTTCCGATGTTAAAATTCGACGTTAAGTACACTTTCTTTTTTATTTTCGAAGTTTTGACAGTAAACCTATATATATATATATATATATATATATATATATATATATATATATATATATATATATATATATATATATATTAAAAGTATTATTAGTAACAGGGTGTCTAAAAGTTTTTTCCGTATTAATATAAATACAGTGTACACATTTATGACATGTGTGTTCCTTTTTAATTTGTTTTAAAAGATAAATTATTCTTGGGTTGTTCTATGCAACATAACTTTTGCTTCAGATTAGGGGATCTTTTATAACCAAAATAGGGGCCTGTCTCCTACCTTGTCTTTAATTTCAGGAATTGCTGACATAATAGGCCAATATTTATTTATAATATGTTTTACAGCATTAGTATTCTGATTATAGATTAGCATACATCTTGTAATATCATTTAAATAAACGTCATTTTTAGTGACCTCTTCATTAATATGTTCCAAACAACAAATAGGTCTATTTGTAGTCTGTCGATCTCTCACTATATTATCTTTAAATTTTATTTTATTTTATCCCCTATAACAAAAGTCATTAGTAGCATAATCTAACTGTAAAGACATCTGTGAATCAACAGTATGCAGTCTAGCTAAAATCAAATATATATATTTCTTTTAGTGAGCTTTCTATATAATTTTCTATCCATCAAACCATTTTCTGTCTTTATCAAAGTAACATCCAGGAAAATCTATGCTGCTAAATGAGTTTTTTTTTTTTTTTATGCAAAAATTCAGTACAGCCATTTATAAACGTAAAAAAAACCTCAACATCTGCCTGTGTCCCTGTCCATATGAGAAAAAGGTCATCAACAGACCTACAATAAAAGCCAATATTTGCTTGAAAGGGATTTTTAGATTGAGATAAAATATATTCAGTTTACCACAAAAACATAACTTCTTGTTTGTCTTTTCGGCTTTTCCTGGTTAGGGGTCGCCACAGCGGAACTCTGGTCTGCTAATGATTGGCAGTCGCTTTTTTTTTTTATGGTGTCGAGTTGCCAGCCCGACGCCCAACCTTCATCGAAGGCAGGCCCATTCACGCCTGTCTTTCAGAGGCCACTCGACCGTGGGGAGGACATGCAGACTCCACACAGAAGGCACTCCAGCCAAGAATTGAACCTCTTGCTGCGAGGTAACAATGCTACCACTGTACCACCGCGGATACTCCCACAAAAACATAACAATATAGGGATATATATTAGTCACAGGAGTGCCCATTGCAACACCTGTGATATGCTGATATACCTGTGTTGGAAACAGAAAGATATTATTTTCTAATATAATTTGTAACAGTTTACAAATGCTGATAATCTTTTCAGACTCAAATTAGAAAACAGTTAAAAAACAATTAATATAGTCGATTCCTATATGATTAGGAATACATGTAAATAAGGAGTCAACATCCATAGTGACTAAATAAAATGCAGTCATATCTTTATCCTGAGTCCAAGTATATAAATTCTTAAGAAAGTTATAGGAATCTTTTACTATAGTATAAGCATGATGCAGACATTTTTTTTTAATTCTAAGTATTTAGACATGGACTCAGTGGTCCACCCCTTAGTAGATACAACAGTCTTAATGGTGGCTTAATCATACATGTATGCAATTTAGGTATCCCATAAATAATGGGTACTATAGGTGCAATGGTAAAAAGATAATTAAATAATTCAAAGCTTATATCCCGTTACATACATTTCATGTAAAACATTATTAACTTCTTTTATAATATTATTCTTTTGAGTTTTTGTAATTTTCTTATAGTCAGGAAAGTTTTAACATTTCAAACACTGTTAACATAATAATCAGAATCTAATATTCACTCCCTTTGTCTGCTTGCTTAATAACAATTTGATTTGTTTTCCAATAAAGATAGAATAGCTCATCTGCTTGTACATATCTTCCAAAAGTTTGCAGAACTTGGAAGTCGTAAAACAATAAAATGCTTTTACATTTGAAACCTAGTAATTATTTTTGTTTCAGACAATATAAAAACGTCTAGCTCTAGACATTGTGTCTGCTTGCTGCACTGAAACTGAGAGATAGCACAATCATAAAACACTTTGATTCCAACTTATTTTCTTGAAGTTTTGCAAGTTAACTCTGTATGTTACAGCTTCTACTATTAAAACATACATTTGCACAGGTATATAGTTTATATACATATCTGTAATTTTCCAGTGGAGTACACTGTGGTTACATTCTTGAAGCTCAGTACATAACATACAGTTCTCTTACATTTGTAAGACAAGCATATGAATCATATTAATATTCACAAATGACATATGATTATTTACAAAATTCCAAATAGCTAGGCTGGCAGTGTCACATAGACCAAAATACGAGGCCGAACCTAGACATTCTGTGCATACCCCACAACCTCCTAAAGCAAATCTGGACAAAGCCACAAAGAAAAGTAGAACAAAGGCAAACAGGGGCAACTTTTAAATATTGTTCCCACTTACCAAGAAAGTTGCATATAAAATCACCCTTTTAATGTTGTAAACTGCATGTCGTTTTCCAACAGAACATCCATATTTCTTGTGCCTGACCTGTAATTATAAGCATACTAGCACAGAAAATTAACCATGTGGTTAACTACATTATTACCAATGGATGTAGTTAATGCAAATCACTGTTACAGATTACCTTACTGGGAATAATTAGTCCCACACACCATTCAAAAACTCCCATACAAGGAACCTCCCACCTGTGCCCAAGGACAGCCACATCCTTCGGTCCTTGAACAAGTCTAAATATTTGTCTACCAAGTTTCCTCAACTCAACCTAAATAAGATGTGTGGATAAGCGATGAAGTTGAGTCCTATTACAAAGCAGTGGTTGTGGTCAAAAAGAACCTTATATTCATCTGCCGAGACACAATCATGTAGCCACACCATCCCACGCATATGCTCTTTGCTTAATCAGCAGCCAGCACTTCACTCCCCTGCAGTGCCATGCATGACTCGATACATTAACATAACTCATGGGGACTGGGTACCTGCTCTTAGGTGGTATTCCTCCATTTTGACTAAAACTATCTTTGGTTGATCGCAAGATAGCTATGGAGGTGCACCACCCCATGCAATGAATGCAGCTTTGTGTTAGCAGGAATTTCCTGAAGAGTATGCAGTCTGAAACTTAAATGTCTGTCATTATTTCAGTCTCCAATGATTTGTCACTAATCACCCCCACCATATATCTGGACATTCTGCAAAAATCTGTACAGTTGAGAGGTATTATGCTAGTTACCTCTACTATGTTCACCTTTCTACTCACCAGAACTGATGTAATTAAGTGTAGTCACTTTTTTTTTTAAACCAAATTGGATGACTGAAAAGGCAAACCCACAATAGGTACCACCTCCTGAAACCCTGGACACTGAATGATTCAGTGAGTGTGTTTGCAAGGCAAACACTCTAACCATACAAACACCATGAACAAAAATCTTTAACTGCATTCAGACCCAGGAAACTCTAAGCACCCACAGCAGAATTCATCTCTGTACCTTATATCATCTTATATCTACACTATATATATATATATATATATATATATATATATATATATATATATATATATATATATATATATATACACACACACACACACACACACACACACACACACATGTATATATATATATATATATATATATATATATATATATATATATATATATATTTAACTATTACTTATACAAATTGCAACCAGTTGAAGTTCTGAAAATCGTATTCATGGTTTCCAAGGGGCATATAGTTGAACCAATATAGGTCGAGCACATATGATCGAGATGAACTGTGCACTCGACTATTTGACAAGCAATGTACTGACATTGTGAAGGGAGGTTGCGCTTCAGTGAGGAACAAGGAATTAGCCCAAATCCTCACTGAAGTGCGATATCGGAGTTGGTATATTTAATGTACAGGGGGTATGGGGGGATGCAGGGGGCATAGCCCCCCCCCCCTGCAAAACAGTAGAATGAATGTACCATTGACTGTAGAGTTCAGTGGTACATTAATGTTCATAACAGGAGGTGAGTGGCGTCACCTCCTGCTATGTTGAATACATAGAACAATGGTGGTCGATGCATTCATTTTCACTTTGGTTTACTATTCAGTATTTCGAATTCAGCATTTTGGGTCGACATTTTAAATGGTCATCCGAAGCTGATTTGAAATTTCAAATATATATATATATATTTAGTGCCTGCTATTTATATAATACTATCTAATTCTCCAGATGCTTACCTAGTATCATGCAGTAAAAGGGGGAAAGGCGATCCTATGGAATGAAGCAAAATCTGCTCAGCCGAGAGCCAAGTCAATATATAAACTGAACCCTATCCTAATTCTCAACCTCTTAGACCAAGAAATTTGGACAAAGCCACAAATAAAGGGGGGACAAAGGCTCAAAATAGGGACACCTTTTAATATCACTCCTACAAACCTTGAAAGTTGATACAATGACAGGTTCTCCACTACCATTAATTTTCTGAAGGAAATGGATTCTAAAATCAAATGTCTGCTGTCATTTTCAGACCTCAGTTCTCAATGAAATTTATTTGCCAAATAACTACAATTTATGAGAAACAGACTAAAAATATAAGTCAAAATTTGGGACATTCTGTGAAAAATCTGGACAGTTGAGAGGTATGCCTACCATAACCCTCACCCACGGCCGTTAACAACTCACAACACATGCATGCATGCCTGACAGGCATTCTTTGCAGGTGACTCACAACCCGCAAAACATATGCACTCTCAACACTCCTGACAAAAAACAGAGCCGTGGTAAAACTCCACACCCACTGCAACATCCCCACAGAGCGACAGGAATAGGGAAAAATTACATATACTGGTCTCATAAACTTAGAAAGTTGCTCAAATAACAGCTTTTGTGCTACCATGCATTTTTTGAATGATATGAAACCTGAACCCATTCTCTACCATTATTTAGTGAGTTCAGCTTGTTATTACAACAAACAACATTTCTTGCTTCCTTTAATAGTTTAATAAAAAATTATTTGTTTGTCATCTCAGAGATATGTAAAATGAAAAGTCCAAGCCTGGAGTACGGTCTTTCCTGCAAAATCATAAGAAGTCCCACTTTGGGATTTAAAAAGGTAGCATACTTCGTCCACCAGTCTGAAGCAAAGCAGGTGAGAGATGTGTTTCCCAATCCTTCATCTACTGAGCTTTTCGTGATATGCATCAGCAAATCAGGCATACCAGTGCCAGAAAGTGAATAGATAAGTGCACCAGGTTACAAACACAATGCTGACATTTTTGAGACATCTTTGGTCAGCCTCTCAAGACACCTGCAGTCTGTACATATTAGGATGAACTCTGTACAGTTGAGAGGTATGTCACCTGTGCTTCCCAACCATCCCTCCCCACCCCCGTGATGGTCAGCACCACTCCACACATACTCACAGATGAATGTTAGCCGCAAGCATCTCGCAACCAATAAAATATCCTTGTTAGCAGCTCAGAAAGTGAAAGAAAGCTTCCAGTCAGCACCACCACTACCAATGCTCCCCGACCCATAAGCCAACCCAAAATAAATATGCAAAGGTAAATGCATTTGCACAAGGGCAAGAGAAGAATCAACTGCACAGATAAACTACCAGAACCAAAAGCTGCACCTGAGCTAGACAAACTCCCTGGCTGTCTCTAACTGAAGGCATACTGAAGTCTAAAGTTGGGTTACCAAACACCACAGAGACACATGCCGACAATATTGCACATAGATGCAATCAAGACAAAGGGCTTCCAGGAACACCAACTCCATACACCTCTCAGTGTACTCCTCATCCCACCTCCCTCAGGAGCCAGTGGTAATGACAGCACCATTTCCTCTTGCTTCCCAGAGCAAACAAAGGCCTTCATCTACTGTTGCCAATTTCTCCATTCAACAGCATAAGCCCAGGAGCCTCCTGAATGGCAACGACTACACCACAACATACCACCAACAGTCGTCCAACACTGCCCTCCAGCAGAGCTCCACAAACGCCCCTACAAAACTGAAGACCATGCCACATGCCCCTACCCAAACCTGACATGAAATGCACCATGCCTTAAATAAATAAACTAAATACTACCCCACTTAACTGCAGCTAGAGGCAGCCAAACAACATCAACAGCAAAAAAAAAAAAAAAAAAACGAATCCAATTCCTAATTAAATGTAGTACAAGGCCTACCTGTACTACAGTCCCTACAGGTCATCATGGACGTGCTACTTGCAGTAGCAAGTTCCTGCCAAAATGTGATTCCTTTCCCAGTTACACTTGCATAAAACCCATTAAGCCCCTTCCGATACTTACCTCATTTCCTCCTAATCTTCCTATATTCCCATTTAACCCCCCCCCCGACTAGCTTTCTTCACCTACCTTTTTAATTTCCATTACTATTTCTCCTAACTTCCACCTGAAGATGTCCCTGAACAAATTGGTTTGTTACCAAGACTCATTTTTCACAAAATTCTAATGACACTCTGCTTGATAATACTGCTTGCTATGCAGTACTAATTAGGGTGCACCTATTTATTACATTTGTGCAAATTAAGTCTCCTGTAGCTTTTGGATTATCTTGAATTCTTAGCTTTAGAAATGTTGCAATAGAATATTTTGTGTGTTCTATCATTAGTATTGACAGTGCTCTGTAACACCTTAGGATGTTACATTCAGGCTTCTTTGCTAGTTAGTTAGTTAGTTAGTTAGTTAGTTAGTTAGTTAGTTAGTTAGTTAGTTAGTTAGTTAGTTAGCAATTACATGTGTTTACTGTGAAAGTCCAACTCATCAAAATATAATTTTCAGTGGGAGTTCTGGGAAAAAACCTCCAGCAGTCAGATATAATGCATGGTGGAGGTTTGTTATTTAGATAAATGTAAACATTTGCATTTTTAGAGATTAGTAAGTTAGGCAATATGAAAAAGATAAGTAGAGAAGCATGTAGAACACTTAGTGTAAATGTTTACATTTGTAGAGATTAGTAAATTAGACATTATAGAAAAAATAAGTTAAGAAGCATGTAAAACATTTTGCAGATAAGTCACAGGGTAACAATGAGAAGGGCACTGGGAAATTTAAATTTAGAGGTAAGGAGGGAGGAGAGAGATAAAATAAGTACTATAAGAAGATAGCTAAGATGAGGTTATTGGGTAGGTAGAACAGTCTGAGAGGGAGGGATGAGTAATAAGCGAAGGGTCGGTTAAGTTAGACATTATAGGAAGAGTTTATAAAAAAGAAAAAATGGGGGTGCTATTTGTGTCATAAATCTAACAGTAGTTGAGTTTTCAGTCTATGGAAAAGTTTATCTTAGCTATGTTCATCTCTTAGATCTGAGAGAATGGAATTCCATTTTCTACCTGGACAGACAAAGAAGGGTAAATCTCCATTGCTATTTTTTGGATTTGGGCATGTGCTATACTGTGATTTAGAAATGTGAGGGATCTCAAGGGAACATATTTCATGATACAGGAAAGTGAAGGACACTTTCTGGTTTGTGAAATAATAAGTTCTACATTTTTCTAGTTGATTAAATGATAGGATGTAAGTCTGTTCTAACCAGCTTAGGTGATGGCTTGTCATAATTATATATTTTTTCACTTATGAGTATACAGATTTTGGGAATGTTGATTAATATGGTTGAAGAATAGAGAAGTATTGAAGAAGTAATGGTTATATGTGTCTTTATATATATATATATATATATATATATATATATATATATATATATATATATATATTCATGTATATGTGTTTTCAAGCAATGGCAATTAGGTAGGGTTTAGCCTTGTAGAGCAAGTCTAGTTTCTTGAGTATTTTGGAAGTAATGCAATCTATGTTTTGTCAAAATGTAGTTTATGGTCAGTAAGGACTCCCATTTGTCTGGTGTGCCTGACATGTTCAATTTGTATTTTAGACTGGAAAATAATAGTTAGATTGCCAGGGCCATACAGAATTAAGTTTGGTTTCACTGGCATTTAATAGTAGTTGGGAATAGACTTTTTTCTACTGTTTCAGCTAGTTAAATGTTGGTTGGATAATATGCAGTTGTTTTAGGGGAAGGAGTGGGCAGATAATGGTAGTATAATCTGTGTACTGTACTAGATGATGTTGGGGATGGAATTGTGCATATTTTACAAAAATACTGAATAGCATTGGACCCAGGATGGATCCTTGGTGAACTCCAAAGGTTGTGGGGAAGAGGTCAGAGTATGTAAGTGACTATTTCTTGGTTTGAGACCAGTTTTAAAGGTAACTACTTGACCACATTATAGTATTGTTACTGACTCCCATGCTGGTTAATTTGTCTAGGAAGGAATGCAATATAGTGTTAAAGGCTTTGGAGAGACCTATGAGAACAGAAGCAGTGAGAAGATTATCATTTTTTGTTGGTTAAAACACCAACCAAACAAACGGACCCAAGGATAGCCGAATACTCCAGTGCTATAAAAACTCAATTTTATTACAGGTACATGAGTGCTTTTGAAGTTAAACTGTTTCTGCAGATGTATTTCAAGCAACAAGTAAAGTTCATTAAATACCCCACCCATACAAACTAATTAATCACATGACTTAATCTTATACACACCTACCCGTATACAAATAATACATTTATCAAACATGTATGTAAAGGTATTCATTTCAAAAACTATATATATATATATATATATATATATATATATATATATATATACATATTAAGCAGTTCAACTGAAATTAATTTTATAATACATAAATATATATAACTACTGTAATATAAATATTTAAAACATATAAAAACACATAAAACATTTTACAATAATATGTAGGGTACATAAACTTTTCACCTACATAAAGGCCTTGCCTTTAATTTCGGTCTAATAGGAACCCTGAATTTAAACTATGCCCATGGTCACCCATGAGCCTAATAGCCCATTTGGCTTCCAATTGTTTTGTCATGTTTCTAATATCTCCCCCTTTTATATTTTCAAAAATCCTACCTATAACCATGAACATAAAAATATGTGCGTCATCAATGTCCTGAACGTGCTTAGAAAATTTGTTGGAAGTAGGAAGTATAGATAAGTCCTTATTTGACTATTTTATTGTTTTAAATCCTTCTTCTTGTGTGTATCTGTTTAAGATTAAGTTAGTGGATCTTGAACCAGGATTTATTTATAAGAACATGAACTCTCTAAAAAGACGACTATGCTACCCCAAAAGTAAGGTGAGTGGTCATAGTGTTAGAGGGACTTTACCATGTGGATACGGTTGTTGTTTGTCTTTCGGCTTTTTCCCGGTAAGGGGTCGCCACAGCAGAACTCGGGTCCGCTAATGATTGGCAGTAGATTTTTTTACGAAACACCAAGGAGCCAGCTCCACACCCAACCTTCAACGAAGGCATGCCCATTTACGCACGCATGTCTTTCGAATGCTACCCAACCATGGGGAGGATATGCAGACTCCACACAGAAGGCAATCCCAAGCCAAGCCGAGAATCTGTGCAGTCTGTAAATATATAGACAAAAGTAGCACTTTTCTGCATCCAGATTAGGAGAAAATTTATATGTTTAATATTTATGCCACATGTGAGTCTGTTCATATTATTTGGCATATTGTACAGTATGTTTTAAAATTTATGTTGGAAAAACGGTTAGAGCCCTGAAGGGTAGGTTAAAGGAGCATTACTATCAAATCAGTAAAAAAGTAACGTGAGTGCACTTTCTAAGCACATTCAGGACATATTTTTATTTTTATGGCTATAGGTAGGATTTTTGAAAATATAAGAGGGGGATATATTAGAAACATGACAGAACAATTGGAAGCCAAATGGATTATTAGGCTCAGGGGTGACCATGGGCATGGTTTAAATGACAGGGTTCCTATTAGACCGAAATTAAAAGCAAGACCTTTATGTATGTGAAAAGTTTCTATACCCTACATACTATTGTGAAATGTTTTATGTGTTTTTATATGTTTTAAATATTTGTATTACAGTAGTTATATATAGGTTTTATGTATTATAAAATATTATATATTGTTTTTTGAATCAATACATTCACATACATTTTTGATGAATGTATTCTTCGTATACAAGGTAGGAGTAATGATGCCTTTGTGCGCATCTGTTTAAGATTAAGTCATGTGATTAATTAGATTATATGGGTTGGGGTACTTAATGAAGTTTACTTGTTGTTTGAACTACATCTGAAGAAGCAGTTTAACTGTGAAAGCGCTCATGTACCTGTAATAAAATTGAGTTTTTATAGCACTGGAGTATTCAGTTATCTTTGGGTCCATTTGTTTGGTTGGTGTTTTATATAACATTTTCTGTGTTTGTGGACCTCAGTTCTGGCGTAGGTTCGTGGTGGTCATTTTTTCCATTTTTTTATTGGTTATTGGTGTTGATAAAGTACAGTAAAACAGTTTCTGTCCAGTAGTCAAAGCATAATGCATGTTGAGTTGGTGATAACAGATTTTTTTGATTGAAGATGGCATACGAGTTGTTTATGAACACATTTCCCAAGCTGTTTTGACACAGGAGAGAAAATACAGGTCTGGAACTAGACTGATTAATGTCTGCCACCTTTGTGGTGCGATGTGATATAAGACCTTTTTCATGTATGAGGTGCATAAAATTCTGTGACTGATCTGTTGAGTAAAACAACTACTGGATAAGCAATGTCCTCATAGTCAAGATGTAGATATTCGGTGGGAAGATTATCTCGGGCTAGAGATTTGGGTTTAGTTTTGGCATTTTTTTGCTTGATTGTTAACTTCTGAAATGGCTCAGGAGGAAGATTTTTGTTAAACTAAAGTATTGTTGTGTTGGGCTATGGAGCAACTGAGGCAGCTGATTCTATGAAATGTTTTTAAAGATATTTGCAATGTTTGTGTTGGTTTCAAGAGGGAAGGGGTTAGCTGTGTTTTTTTTTCTCTGGCTTGTAATACTTTATAGATAGCTACCCAGTAAAATTTGTGATTATTTTTATATACATTTTGAAGTTGATTAAAGCAGATTTGTTTTGTTTTTCATATAAGGCTTTTTACCTAGTTTCTGTATATGTTCTAGATTTGTCTAAATTATGTGGTCTAATCTCCCTTCCAGTTTTTAGGTGTTCCACTGTTAGATATGTAGAATTATGATAACTGAATCTGGTAAAGTGCCAAAGAATAAGATGTTAGTTGTGTTATTAGTTAGGATCCAGTTGAAAGTATTCCTTTTAGCTGAGACTTTATCTATCCTAGTTGATTAGGTAATTAACCCTGTGAAACCAAATAAGATAGTATGTGGAGTTTCATTAAAGAATGGAGTAGATTTTGTCCAGTATAGATTTATGGTGAATTGTATGATTGTATCATATTTTGTGTCGTGAGAGATCCAAGAAAAAAATATTTTCCAAGGTGGGGAATTTTGGTGGGTGCATGGGTGGAATGCGTATAGTAGTGATGTGTCTTTGTTTAAAAGGACTGATGATTAGATTGGTGGTCAGCATTTTTGCAATGGCAAAGCTAAGTATAGCAATAGGAGCTCAGTATAGGGTAAGCTATTGTACAAACAACAGGCATAACCCCCCCTCCCTTCTTTGAATTTCTGTCTGCTATAATGAGGTTATATCCTGGAAACAGAATGTCATCATACAGAATGTTAGGTTTTAATCAAGTTTTTTGTGGTGGCCAGAAGGTTTGGCTTGTGGTAGATTAACTACTTATGAATTTCTATAACATTATTACAAAGACTTCTAATGTTGCTATGGAAAGTGTTTAATTGTTGCAGTGAAGGTGATGCTGTTGTTGGGACTGCGTTAGCCTCTATGACAATGCATGGCAATAACTACAGTGTAACAAGGTTAGAGGTATGTATTGTTTTTTATAATAGTCTAAATATTAAATGTGATTGTGTTATAGGATTATAAGTAAAGATATAGACTGTGGTGAATAAAGTTAAATGGTTCTGTTGAAATGGGTTGAATTAGGTTACAGAGTAAAAGGTGAAGTGATTGATTTTGTTAGGTCTGTTGAAGTAATGGCAGAAGTAAAATATAGAATGGTATACATTAGCCATACACAGGTGGTTAAGACAGTATGCTGTAAGGGAAGGATAGCTAATAGTTCATTAATGTGGGGTATTAATATGGGGCATTAATGTTTAGATAGAAAACATCATTGTATAAGAATGCTGGAGGGAGTACAACAAGAAGGATTTAGCTAAGTGATATTCTGGGGAGAATGATGCAGGTAGCTACTAAGAATATTACTGGTTGCTTAGTAAAGAGTGGAATAGAATGGAAATGTATAAAGGCAGGCACACCTTGGGGGGTATAAGGAGATGGGGGTGGGGCTAAACATGGCAGATCAGGTGCAGAGACCAATCACTGTTTGTATGCACACTACACAAGGTGCAATTCCTAAAACTCCTGAAGAGTCAAAATGACAATGGTGGTAAATAACAGCGGACTACAGCTGTGTAGCACAAATAAATGGTCAGCAGCTGTAGCACTTGTGTTGCACTGTAGTTGGGACTAGATCAGCCAAGTGGCTAGTTAGGCTATTTTCTCAAAAACAAGTACACCTGCAAACTATTGACACAATTACCAGCTGTAAGTAATGACTGCATCAAGAAGTGGGGTATTTACTTTAGAGGCACACTGTAAGGACACCTTTACAGCATAAAGCTATCTAGGCACCATTAATAAAACTGCAACAAGAACAGATGTAACCTTGTAGCTCCCATGTTTTCACGAAGACAGAATTAAATGCTGTCAGCAGACTGGGCATGGTGGGGATCCAATATGTGGATGCTCTGTTTCTTTCAAAATTTTTTAAAATAAATGTCCCTCTAAGGCAGCTGAAAGGCTTCTTAAAGGGAAAGAGGAACACGTGAAAATACACAGTGGATATAAAAAGTGTACACACCCCTGTTAAAATGAGACCACAATAAATCAATCCAAAACATTTCCCACCTTTAATGTGACCTATAACCTGTACAATTCAATTGAAAAACAAACAAATCTGTTAGGGGAAAACAAATAAAATAATATAAAAAACTTACAATACGCTGGTTGCATAAGTGTGCACACCCTTAAACTAATACTTTGTTGTATGTGCACACCCTTAAACCAATACTTTGTTGAAGCACCTCTTGATTTAATTACAACATTCAGTCTTCTTAGGTACACACTGCCATCAATTAAAGAAACTCTGATTAACCCCAAATAAAGTTCAGATGTCCTAGTAGGATTTTCCTGACATTTACTCAGTTGGCTCCTACAGCAAAAGCCATGGTTCACAGAGAGCTTACAAAGCATCAAAGGGATCTCAATTTTGAAAGGTATCAATCAGGAGAAGGGTACAAAAAAATTTCCACAGCAGTCGATATAGCATGGAACACAGTGACAGTCATCAAAAAGTGGAGAAAATATGGGACAACAGTGACGTTGCAAAGAACTGGACGTCCTTCCAAAATTAATGAACAGACAAGACAAAAACTGGTCAGGGAGGTGCCAAGAGACCAACAGTAATACTGAAGGAGCTGCAGGAATTTCTGCAAGTACTAGTTATGTACTACATGTGACAACAATGTCCCGTATTCTCCATATGTCTGGACTATGGGGTAGGGTTGCAAGAAGGAAGCCTTTTCTTACGCAGAAAAACATCCAGGCCTGGCTAAAATTTGCAAAACAATACATCACGTCTCCCAAAAGCATGTGGGAAAATGTGTTATGGTCTGATGAGACCAAGGCTAAAATTTATGGCCACAATTCCAATAGGTACATTTGGCACAAAAACAAAACTTTGCATCACCGATAGAACACTATTCCCATGGTGAAGCATGGTGGTGACAGTATCATGCTTTGGGGTTGCTTTTCTTGAGCTGGAACTTTAGTCAAGGTGGAGGGAATTATGAACAGTTCCAAATACCAATCACGTTTGGCCCAAAACCTTCAGGCGTCTGCTAGAAAGCTGAAGATGAAGAGGAATTTTACCTTTCAACAGGACAATGATCTCAAGCATACATCCAAATCAACAAAAGAATGGCTTCACCAGAAGAAAATTAAAGTTTTGGAAAGGCCCAGCCAGATCCCAGACCTAAATCCAATAGAAAATCTGTGAGGTGACCTAAAGTGGGCTGTGCACAAGAGATGCCCTCACAATCTGACAGATTTGGAGCACTTTTGTAAGCAAGAGTGGGCAAATATTGCCAAGTCAAGATGTGCCATGCTGATAGACACCTACCCAAGAAGATTGAATGCTGTAATTAAATCAAAAGGGGCTTCAACAAAGTATTAGTTTAAGGGTGTGCACACTTATGCAGCCAGCTTATTGTACGTTTTTTATTTTTTATATTTTTTCCCCTAAGAGATTTGCTTTCAATTGAATTGTACAGATTATAGGTCACATTAAAGGTGGGAAAGGTTTAGAAATGATTTATTGTGGTCTCATTTTTGTATATCAGAAAAAACTGGCATTTTAACAGGGGTGTGTATACTTTTTATATCCATTGTATACAGGGGTGTGAACACTTTTTATATCCACTGTAGGTGGTCTTATTCTAGGATGTGTTCTATAAGCAGAACACAGCAGTAATCCCTTACAAACAGTGAAGCACTGACAACCATTTCATTGGACCTGCTAAAATTAAATGAGTTAAATGAAGCCTAGGATCTATAAAACAGAATTTATGTTTTGGTCTATGTTTTTGTCATGTTACAGATTTCAGTGTTTTCCAAGCAGAAGAACATCCCTAGGTTATCCACATTTTTGTACAGACTTCTTGCATTTACCAAAGCTATGCTCACTTTGGATATTAACATTCATCCATTTTCACTTTGGACTTTAACATTAATGTGTTTTATCATATTGATTATCTGGGATTTGTTCATGTATAAAAAAGATACAGCTGGGATGGAAAATTTCTTTTTCACTGTCTACAGTCTACAAGATGACAGTTGCAACTTGTCAACTGCAAAGCAGTCAGGTGTTTACCTCTCATGTCAAGAAGATATTCACTGGATGATCAGATAATGGTATCACATTCTAACCTACAATCTGAAGGTCTGGACTGGTCTGAATTTAGGTTGCAATTTAACTGTTATCTTACTTGACGTATTTCAATACATAGGTTGCTTTGGGTCTATATCATAACATCGAAGTTGCAAAACCTCGAATGTTATGATATCAAACCCAAAACCTCGAAGACTGAGAACAGTGAAGCCGCGGAACATCGAATTATTTGCCAGGAAAAGAATTTGGTGGGACGTTTCTGCAGCTTCGCTATTTCCTTCACTGTGGTGGGATCTCAGAGTTGGTATATTTAAGAAGAGGGGGTGTGGGTAGGCTTTGACATAGTTAGTAGTGTTTGTGTGTTTTGTGTTTTGTGCTGGGACAGCGATTTTTTTTCCCAGAAGAAACAAATTGCTGTTCTCAGCTTTCGGAGTTTTCAGTTTTTGCTGTTATAAGTTCGATGTTATAGTGTTTAATGTTATTGCATTTCGATCATGTGATATAAACCCGTTGCTTTCCGCTTGCTTTCTTGAATGTCTGAAAGTCTTGCTATGTCATTTTGCACAAATATAACGGAAGCACTTCATGGGTTGTTCACATCCACATGAACTTCTCCTCACTCTAGCACCTATATCACCCACAGTAACTTGCCATTTGCAAAGAGCTGCTAGGAGTTGGTTCTTCTGTGAATTACAGAGCCATCAGTCATCAGCACATTCTTGGATTTGTCAGGTCTCATTGTAAACCTTAATGATGTGGGCACTAGGTTATGTTTATTTGTAACTGCAAAATCACACACATACAGACACACACACATATATATTATATATATATATATATATATATATATATATATATATATATATATATATATATATATA
The DNA here is from genome assembly GCF_019279795.1 of Protopterus annectens. NCBI lineage: Eukaryota > Metazoa > Chordata > Ceratodontiformes > Protopteridae > Protopterus > Protopterus annectens. The sequence goes on from NC_056730.1 coordinate 1,014,240,422, forward strand.
TATATATATATACATATTTTTTTCTTAAACTTTGTGCAGTACCTCAGTGTATTGCCTCTGCAATGTGCCTTACTACAGGCACATGGAAGTTCAACTGTGCTACTTGTCTGAGATTCTTGATATTTTTGATGATTGTGTGACACCTTCAATGGAAGTTTGAGATTTGTGGCTTTCTGATAACACTGTAAGGCATTCATTGGGAAGTTTTTTTTTTGATATTAGGATTAGTGTGACTATTTGTTCGCAATAATATTACCTGCAAACACTTTTTTCCTCCAGAAATAGAAAGTACTTTCACATCACGCAGGTATTAAGCGTGGAGTCAAGCAATCAGTGCTGCCAAACAGTAATACATCTTCAGTCATTTACATTGCTGCATAGGGTTCTTTGTTTACCCAACATTGCCTTTTAATGAGACTGTGTACATAATATGCATTCGAGTCAGATAAGGTGTAGGTGTTTATGCTCTATGCAACTGCACTCTGATAGGCTTCCACTTGTGAACACCCCTCAAGCTGACGTCTCAGAACCTCCCCATGAGAACATCAAGCAAGACATCGGTTAGTCATTACTGCCACCTCCCAAGGTCCAGTGAAGCAGGTGTCTGTACCTCAGAGTTTATCATCAGGGACTACAGCTACTAATCCATCCCAGGCTGCCATGGTACAGTTGGGCACCATTACTCTGCATCAGTAAAACAGATTACAAAGTCTAAAGTCTACCTAAAGTATTCTTTCTGCATACAGTCCTTGATGAAGAGTTATACTTTCCCTTTCTAGATCCTACTGTGATAAAACATAGAGGCTAGTCTCTTAGCACAATAATCCTCTCACATTGTCTGGCATGAATTTATTAAAATGAGTGTTTTTAGATACAAATTTGAAAGTGAAGTGTAAGTAGTTTTTTAGGCAAAATATTAACAGAAGAGTATTTTATTTTATGTGTAAGTGATAAGACTTGTTGGCATGGCTTATTTGTTAGACATAAGAAAAGTAAGCCTTGTATAAGATATATGTGTGGTGAATGTTATACTAGGTAAGCAACATTACAGGGGATTTACAAACAGGGTAAGAATAGGCTAAGGACTGATGAGACTGTACATTAATTAAATCTTAACAGATTCACTCATAAAAAAAAAAATCATGGCCAAGAGACCAACAGCTTTTTTCAGTGGATCTATATCAGAAGATCGACTTTTCAGAAATCCAACTTCATATTGTCAACTGTATGATCGACATTCTAAAAACTCAAATGAAACAAAACAAAAATCTATGTTTTTGTGGGGGGATCAACCCCCAGGCCCCCCACTCCTCTGCATATTATATATACCAGCTCCAGGACTGCACTACAGTAAGGAAAAGGGTAAATTCCCCGATCTCCATGGTACCATGATCTCAATACAAAAGCTTTGACTTTTCAGAAATTTGATCATAATCTCTCGTCCATATGAAGTTTGTCTTTCTGAAAAATCAGTCTTCTGTTGGGAACCTATTTCAGTACATATTAAAGTTTACTTGGATGTGCCCACATAATGCAGATTGCACAGTTTAAATTATTAATTTTGAGCAGAATGAGTTTTATGGCTGTCTAAAGTCAAAGATTGAGTGTGTGTGTGTGTGTGTGTGTGTGTGTGTGTGTGTGTGTGTGTGTGTGTGTGTGTGTGTGTGTGTGTGTGTGTGTGTCTGTTTTCCCTCTTGGCATCATAATGTTTAAAAATGTAATTACATGTTAATTGGGATTAGTAAGTATTCAGACTACAATACTCTGTAACTAATTAAATAAATCATGGATTGACTGAAGTCTTCAGCTAGATATCAAAAAGTTGCCTACTGATGTAAGCTGAAATAAGAGACAGAATACCAAGGACTTTGTTCGTATGAAACCTGCCTCTCACCCCCACCCAGTACATATATATATATATAATTATAGTATATCTTCTTTCCCTACTGCTTGCTTCTGTGAATAGAAATGCAGAAATGCAGACATTGCATCCTCCCTGCACATGATTATTTCAAGGCATGATGCCATTGTTTTATACTTATAGAGAGCATCCTTTACTATACAATACAAAGAATGTTAGTGAAAGGAAGAGTAGAGTGTGAATATGTACATATCCCTTAAGCAACTGACTCTGAATTCTAATGATCTTACAAATATCTACAAACATTTCTCTTTCTGTATCTCGTGTGTATGTTTGAGTGTTTTGTTTTGCTTTGATGAATTTTATGCCAGAGTGATTTACTACTGTAGACATACCCACAAATAGCAACCAGATTAAAAATAGCTCAATGAGGCATGGTAACAAGCATTTCTAAGCACCATGATTTCTTACTGAACAGGATCACTATCTGTAATAGACTCTAGAAATAGAATAAACAGTTAGTGGCTAACATATTTTATTGACTATTCTAACAGCCATTAACCCTAATGTTGCATGCTAATGTCCACTGCATTGCAGATGAGTTTGGTAATAGATAATCTGCCATCACCTACACAACAGGGGCTACTACTGTGTGGACAGAGATACCACATAGGAACTTGTCGACAGGTGTCATCCTCATGTTTAATTGTACTGGATGGATGGAATGCCTGTCCTGATGGACACTTAGGTCTGTGCAGTGATAACCATTTTCACCATGGGAAACTTCTCAGTATCCATCAGAAAACACAGTAGAAGATCTGCAGGCCACAATCCCCTGATGCTGCAACATGTGAAAGTACATGTGTGATTCCTGCAAACAACAGAGGAGAGAAATACCATTATGTAGGCATTCTATGACATAGCCCATTTTCCTGGGGTTCTGGGGGTCATTTATTCCACCCACATTGCTATCATGACTCTGCCTGCTCCACACAGATTCCAGTGTATAAACTATAAATGTTTTGACTCCATCAACTGCCATGTGGGTGTGCAATGCCCAAGATATTATTTACAATGAGCCCATCCAGAGTGCTCCCATGATTCCTACATCTAGCACACATTTGACTTATACCAGCGGTCTTATTTGTGAGGATTTTCCTCAGGACCATCTGATCAGTAGGTGCATACAAGTCCTCCCACTCACTCATTGAGAAAACATGCCTACAAGTATGTAGGCCACACTTCACTCATAATGCTTTCCATCTCTATTGATTGCTCATGATGCAGGACATGCCCTGGAACCATGGCTCATGACACCTATCTACAGCCCTCAAGCCATGGAACAGAAGGCATATAAAACCATACTGTCACAGGAATAACATCACTTTGTATGCTCAGAGTGCTCTAGGCCCACTTCCATTTCCTAGATAGTTCTACTAATGTGATGAAGTACACTCTGGAGATCTGCATCCAGATATTTGTGGTCTGTGACAATCTGAACAACATGGCTCCACATAAATAAGTACAGCATGGCCACACAACCCTGGAGTGCCAGAGAGACCAGAGCCACCAGTAAATTAAATATGCGGAAGAGGTGATTGGATGAATGGGTCACATTTTAACTGCATGTAAGGTTAAGGTTGGCACAATATACAGCACCACTGCCAAAGAGGTTGCATCTGATCCACAATTATGGGCCATGACAGAGACAACAAAGAATAAAATTATGCTTGCAATACTGTGCAGTACAGTGAATAATCTGGCCATGTTGTGCATTAGGCATTATCTAAACCACATAAGCCTGATGCATGGGCAAGGCACGCTCATTGTCATTTGCACAGATGTGGTGTGATACACTGGCAGGGTACAACAAAATTAGCATAAGTAGAAAGGTGGACAAGTTGTGGCAGGTGGATGTGGTAGCCAGGTACATAACGGGGTGGTTAGGAAGAGTCAAGTATCACACTGGCTAAGGACACAGATGAGCTTTCAAAGAATTTTGGCTGAACAGTCTGGTTGGCCCTGCAATGCTGAGATAGGAGGTCTCCGGTGCAGTAGATAGCATTACACTTTGTGAGCACATGTATGAAATCTGGCATGGCCCCACAGGTAGTAGAGTCCTACACTGTGGTTGGCCATGTCCATTTGAATAGCCTCATTGAAACACAGCAAGCTGCACATCACCAAATGGAATGTATAAAGTGAAACTGCTTGATCCTTACTGGATGGAACTGTAGAATGTATGAGCCAGCTGTTCAGACTCATGCAGCATGTGATATATGATGGCCACATCACTGCAGATGGCGCAATTGTGGAGCTGCACTCTCTACATCACCAGGTAGAATTAATACTGTGGAACTGCATGAGTCTAACTGGCTGGCCCTTTGTGGTGAACCTATAGAGGAGCCAGAGTAGTGTTGACCACAACTATGGGGATTTTGTTTCCATGGGGCAGCCATAAGAGGCATGGAAGGCAAAATAGACCATAGAGGGGTGTCAGACTCCTATGAAATCCTGACTTGTGAATGTGTACCATGCAGGCAGCCTGTGGTGTGGCCATGGTGGGCAGTGTCCCCATACTTCAAGGTAATCACAATGGAAGCCAATTGGTCTGTCACTGCCTCACCATATATGTGTGATCCCAGTCCCCATACACCATGTAAGTGTGCAGGCATTGCAGACTCTAACACATATCCTCCCACATGCTGGGTGTAACTCTGATTATACCTCATCAGGCATAAGTGCTATCTGTCCATACCTGGATGACTGGCCTGCACTGACTGATGCCGAGGGTGATATTCAGGCCTGGGACTGTATGGAATATGTGGCAGTGTCATTAACCAACATAACTTTCCTGTGAGCTGTGTGTGTGTTCTGAAAGCACTGCTCCTGGCAATGTGCATGCAGGTGAGGATTGGGAACCAGTGGAGGGCTTCCATGGAAAGGCTGGCCACCAGTAATCACATCAGATGAATTGCAGGCATATATGCCCTCCAGAGGCATATCTGCAGATGTGGGTGGTGGTGAGCCCTGTACAGTTAATTTTGCTTAGAGTGTCACTGTGCTGTCTGACTGTGCAATGGCCGGCTGTCATCATCATCAATCACTGGTCATGCACTGTCATCAGGCATAACTTACCCTACCCTCTTATATTTGAACCCACACTAGTGGCATTTGTGAAGGAAAACAGAGAATATCCTATGGCTATTGTAAACATAGGTGGCAACCCAACACCCTGTGCCATACATACCAGTACACAACAACAGTCAAACAACACATACATACATACTTTGGTGCACAGATCTTGGCTGCAGCATCCCTGGTGCACCAGGGGACAGATATGCATTAATTTACCAATGTATAGTACTGCTAGTTGTAAGCCACTGTGGTATAGTATATAAATTGAACTTGCTATGGTTTCCTGTTACAGACACATACAGCACTGACGTCATTCAGCAGGCCCTACCACACCTCATTCCTAAAGGCTTTGTCACACTTGATCTTTTGTAGCACCCACTTGCCATAGGAGCTTAATGCCAGTAAGGTCATCTCTGTCTCTGTTGAGGTGAGCATCTTCAGCCTTTGAAACTCCTTTGGTCTTATATCAATGCCTATATACTTGTGTGTATATGCCACTCTAATCAGAGCATGTATGCAGATATGACCCCTATTCCCATTCACTGGTCACTTGCTCTGCTTCAGCTGTGCAGGCAGCATGTAGCATGATTGTTGTAAAGTGATGGCAAAGGCTAGGCCATATCAGAGTACCAGAAAATAGAATTGTGTATAAAATATTTGATATAAGGATGTGGCCCACTGACCCCACAGCAGACTTTCCATACCTGTTTAGTTCAAAAATAATAAAAATGCCTGTAGCCATTTGTGTCTTTGAAGGTTATGCTATGCTTTCAAAACCTGGTAGCATTTATCAAGTAACTACTGGTCTAAATGAAAACATGCCAGTTCTCACAGGGCATTTATACTTAACAAGGACATTTTATGCATTCCCACATATAGGCATATAGGTAAGCTAAAATGGTTAAAGGTTAAGTGATGCACAAACAGCCACATCAATGCCTTATTTATTAACAGTGTAAGTTTTTATTTATTTATTTTACGTTTATTTACCGGGAAAGTCTGACTTGGAACAAAGTCAATTTTCAGCAGAGGCCTGGGGAGAAACACTGCAGACACGTCTTTGTAATGTGGGAGGAAACTGGAGCATCCAAAGGAACCCCACATGAACACAGGGAGGACATGCAGACTCCGCACAGAAGGCACTCCAGCTGAAAATCGAACTGGAGGAGCTCTTGCTGTGAGGTGGCAATGCTACCACTGCACCAAATTCAGAGAAATACTCTCAGACACAATACATGACTAATGGAGTACCACAGCTCTCAATATGCCCTTTGTTATATGCTCTTTTCTATTCGGAGGTAAAGTCAGTGGTTACCCTTGTGTGACAAAATATGCAAATGACTAGAGGGCAGTGGGCATTGCTACCTCTACCTCAGATGCAGTGATACTGAAATGGGGTCAAAAGCTGGTTATATAGTGAATCACGGAATTTCAAACTACAGAGTGTGACATCATTGGAACAAAACACTAACTTGTCAAATGAATGATCATTTCATTAATTATAAAAATTATAAAAATCAGATTAATGCAATGAACTCAAGTTATACAAACCTAACTCAATTTGTTTTGCAGGAAGTGTGCTCATTCTCCAATCACCTACCAGCATAGCTCTCAACCTGTGAACACAAAAAATCTGGACAAAGCCAAAAATAATGGGGGGACAAAGCCTCAAAAATAGGGACAGATTTTAATACTGCTCTTATAAACTTAGAAACTTGCTAGAGTAAACGGTCTTGTGTTACCTTACATTTTCAAACTCAAATGTCATTATTTAGTGAATTCAATCTTCACTGATTTGCCACAAAAATCCAGAAAATCACAAATTTTATAAGAAGCAGACTGAAAAAATGAGGCAAAAATCTGGACATTCTGTAAAAATTGTGCAGTTGAGAGGTATGCCTGCCAGTGCTCATCCTGCACTTTCACTAACGAAATATACTAGATTTGAAGCTGCAATAAACTGCAGTACAGGGAATATTTTTTTTCAAGATTAAGTATTTATTTTTTTCTTTGGACTTCAGCAGCAAGGTTAGTATATTTTGTTACTGAATGTGTAGAAGCAAATCCAATATACTGGTAAGCAGAGGGATGTGTAGCTCCATGTAAAATAGTTGATTTTGTATTAATTTTCTTGGTCTCAGTATATTATTTAGCTTTTTGGTATTTAACATTTTCATCGAAATTAATGAGCTTAGTAGATGGGAGCTATCTTTTGTACTAGGCTCACCATGCCAACCAACAAATAACTTTTAAATCCATTATTTAAATGATTGCATGCATCATACAATATCACCTCTGTTTAGTAGTTTGTTTCTATTAATCTTTATTATTGAAAGTATAAGAGACATAGCTCTTAATCCAATTCCAGAAACATATTTAGGACTATATGCATTACAAATTATGGGAATTTTATAAAAAAATGCCTAATTTAATTAGTCACTAACCATTAAACTACCATTCTGTAACTATTCATAGATTTTATTAGGCTAATGATCCTGGGGGCCTTCCTAAGCCTAGCTAAGTTTTCCTAAAATAATAACATCCTGTATCCATAGAGGACATTGAAGGCTAGGCATTTATAAGCTACCTGTGTCCATAAGGGACACAGGTGCCAGGCCTGGTGTAAATTTCCTGTTCCCCATCCACTGGTTTAGGTTGTGCTTAAACTGGGAAATAGACAAAACCAGCTGTACATGGATGTGAAGTCTGTTCCGCAGGAAGGGCAGTCTCTGGATCACATCTCTGTCTCTCCAGCATGTTCTGTTTAAGTTACAGACAAAGTTCAGGTCCCTAGATCTTGTATTTCTGGTACTGTTTGATTTACAAATATGGAGGAAATTCATAAGTGTGAGGTTTGCAAATGCCTTGTAAGCCAGTCATAGATTATCACTCAGAAATCTATAGGAGACTGAATAGAGAGAAAAGGCTTTAAGGCACACTGCATAAGGCTGGTTTGTTATGCCTTGTGTGATGACCCACCACTGTCAACCAATATGTGACATGGATATCCCACCTCTGGGCCAGTAATCAAGGAGCCTCAGTCCTCACCACTGGCATCTGTGAGGGATGTTCACTGAGAGGATAACAGGTACACACACAGTATTTCCAGATGCAGCTCTCTGCTTCAAGTGCAATTTCTCCTAAGAGCACACACAGAGACCACAGTCAGTCTGGGGATGGTTCCTGTACCTTTCTCCAGATCCCCACTAAGACTCCCCACTGGCACAGCTATAGAGTTGAATCCTTAGCCAGGGTTCCAAGCCAAGTCCTCCAACACTCTCTCTGTCCAACCAATGCTTTGTGCCCCTACCCAAGTAACTGACATGCACACTCTTTGAAATTTTGATTTGCACACACACTCACACACACACACACACACACACACACACACACACACACACACACACACACACACACACCTGGGAAAGGCTGGCACAAGTTTACTAGCTATGTCCCCTTTTGCCCAGACCATAAGGTAGTTACCACTGCCACCAGAACCCTTTGACAGCTACTTTAAGGCCCTTATCAAAGGGTGTCCAATCTTACTGCGTAATATATAAATGGTAGTTTGACCAAGAGCAAGGCTGTTAGGAGTGGCCCACAAAATGTCACAAATAAATATGCAAGAACTCTCACACCTTAAATATCTCTACAAAGACCAGCCACAATGAAAAGTTTAAATATATTTAATAATAAATAATAAAAGAAGAAGACAATACTAAATATATATTCATTGTGACATCAGAGTTCAAATCACAGGAAATATTTAAAAAAACATTGAAGGACAGTCTCAAACAAATAATGAAAAATAATATCTAAACTAAGCTTCACTATATTTCTGACTGAATCTAAGAGAATTATACTATTCCCTAGTAACCTACTTACTAGAGCAAGGCAGATGATGTGGTGAATGGTTCTTTTTGTTGTCAGGTCCAAGACAGAATACAGAATGCTCTGTCTCATTAACCAACTTCTCAAAATAATATCTAAAATATTACTGCTGGGATAACTGGCAGAATGACATAATTTCTGGTTATCTTACTTCTAGTTCTTATGCAAAAACCCCTATTGCTGGCAGCTAGCAGTATTTAGCTCCTACCCATAAAAATACACACACAAGGGCTTTTACTCAGATCTATTGAGCTTCTGGAGGTCGTTAAACAACTAAACACTTCTACTCTTCTTGAGTAGCAATTAGTTTACTCCAAAGATAATACAGAAATCTTCCTAGTACAGACTTTGTGTCTCTGGCTGCCTTGAAACTTGTGAGATAGCCTCTTTATGGACTAGCCTACAAAGTGATTTAATTTCAGATATTTTTCTAAAGTTTGCTTGACTGAAGTTAACCCTCCAGTTTCTTCTGTTTAAACAGATACATTTAAACAGTTACAATAGTGCATTTACACTTCTGCAGTAGGCACACTGTGGTTACATTTCAAACACAGCACTTTACAAATACCTTTTCACCACACATGTCTGTACAAAGCAGTTTGATATACACATGACATACAGTTCTAATACATTTGTAACACAAGCATCTTGTATAAATCATTTTGATATTCACCAATGACATATAATAATTTACAAAATTGCAGCTAGCTGTGCTGGCAGTACCACCTATCATCGCACCTCATATTCGTTTTGTAAGCAACCTCTGAGTTTGCTCTAGTTGATGCAAATGCCTGGTCAGGTACATACCAAACAGAGCATTGTACTCTATGATTGATCTGATAAGGGCAGTGTACAGTGGAATAATGACCTCTTTGGACCTAGATGCCATGCTCTTACAATATAAGTTGCAAAGCATGAAAGGATTTCCTCACCACTGTGGCCACATGGTGGTCGAAGGTAAGGCTACTGTCTATGTGTGTACACAGATCTCTGAGCTTTGGGTTTACTATTAGGGTGTATTATCAACATGGTAATTAGCCATGTTTGTTAACTTCTCAAAGGTTAAAATTATGCATTTCTTGGCATTGACTTTGTTACCATTTATTAGTCAGAGATATACCTTCTGAAGAATGCTAGAGTCTGCTGGGGAGTCAATGATAACCCCTAGCTTGCAGACATCTGCAAAGTTAGTCAGCCATAATCCTTCAGCATTTGCTTCCATTCAGAGAAATAGATGCCAAAAAGAAGTGGGCCCATTACCCAGCCCTGGGAGACTCTTCATAGGTTCATAGGTTCATAGGTTCATACTAGGCTATCTGCCCTAGGGCATTTATAAGCCTAGCCAGAATGTGTATGGCTTCGCCACCCATTTTAAATTAATTTTGCTATGCCCTTTTTCGAGGTTAGTATACTGTGCCTCTGTCTAACAGTGACACAGAAGTAATACCCGGGGTAAACCTACGATCTCCCATCCACTCATCAAGATTCCTTTTGAAGAGAGACAATGAGGGACTCTGCCTAACCTGGATTGGGATTTTATTCCAGAGTGAAGGGAGCCTCTGGGTTATGAATCTGTCCCTCCAGCATGTCCTATTTATTTCAGTGCTGAGGTTTAAGTCCCTCGAGTGTGTAGCTCGATGGGATTTGGATTTTCTTAGGTGCAGCATGTCCATTAATTCCAGGTTGGACATGGCTTTATACGTCAGGCACAGATCACCTCTGAGCAGACAGTATGCCACTGAGTAGAGCTGGAGTTTCTTTAACTGGGCAGCATACGGCATCTGTTTGAGCCCCTTGATCCTCTTGGTGAGGTATTTTTGGGGTCTTTCCAGTTGCTGCAGGTGTCTGGTAAGGTACATCCCAAAAGGGGCATTGTACTCAATTATGGGCCTGATGAGGGATGAGTAAAGAGGCACAATGACCTCCCCTGATCTAGATGTGAATCCCTTCATGATTAGGTGGGCTATATAAAATGTTTTTCTAACCACTTTGGCTACGTGGTTGTCAAATGAGAGATTGCTATCAACTTGGGTCCCCAGGTCCCTAATTACTTCTTCTGTACTTAATGGATTACCACCTATGTGGTAATTTGTGGGCACTTTGTCTTTGCCAAAGGGGATGACTATACACTTTTTGGCGTTTAGCTTGAGGCCATGGCTCTGGCACCAGTTGTCTGTTTCTATGAGGCCCTTTTGGAGGATGCTTGTGTCGGCTGGAGAGTCTATTATGGCACCCAGTTTGCAGTCATCATTGGTCAGCCACAGTCCTTCCATGTTGGCCTGTACCTCCGAGAAATATATACCGAACAAGAGAGGTCCCAAGACTGAGCCTTGTGGGATGCCACTTGTAACTGGTTTGGAGTCTGACATGGCTCCAGCTATTCTAACCATGTGGGTTCTGTCCTTGAGCCAGTTTGCAACCCATCTAGTGACATAGGGGTTTATATTTAAGCTGGTGAGCTTATCTATAATGCCCGAGTGGGGTATTGTATCGAAGGCTTTTGCGAGGTCCAGGTAGGCTGTGTGGACCACCTTCCCCTTGTCAATGGCCTTGGTGACTGTTTCAAAGAAATCGACCAGGTTTAAGAGGCAGGATCTGCCCTTAACAAAGCCGAACTGGGTAGGATCCAGTGTCTGTAGGTCCCCAATATCTTTATTTATAAGGTCCATGATGATCCTTTCCATAGCTTTGCAGACCAAGCTAGTGAGACTTATGGGGCGATAGTTTCCAGGATCTGTTGAGGCACCACCTTTGTGGAGAGGGACCACTGTTGCTGCACGCCACTCTTTGGGTACATATCCTGTAGTAAGGCTGAGATTGAACAGTAGTTTTAGGTTTGGGTTTAGCTCTTCTTGGAGTTCATGTAGGACGCAGCCCGGGACACCGTCTGGTCCCATTGATGCTGTGTTTCTTGCTTTGGAGAGGGCAGCTCCTACCTGAGCATCTGAGATGTCAGGGGGGCAGCACTCTGCTGGGATAGATATTAGCCCTTTTGGTGGGGGGGGGGAGAAGTTTGCGCTGAACCATTCAGCAAGGATGTTGGCAATATCTGTGGATTCGGTGTATTTTTTGTCATTTTGGACTAATTCTGAGCATATCTGGGAATTCCCACCCAGGTTCCTAACATAACTAAAGAAAGCCTTGTGATTATCCTTAGTGTCCTGTGCAATTTTTCTCTCGAAGCTGGCCTTAGACGATTTTATGAGTGCCTGTAGTTTTTTGCTAATACTGATCAGAGATGCCTTCCCTTTTTGGGATTTTGCTCCATCATGTAGTAGCTTCCTCCTTCTATTGTATAGTTTGTTTATGGCTGGGGTCCACCAGACAGGACGTCTGCCTTTGGGGGATTGGGTCTTGGTTTTATTTGGGATTGCATGATCCATGCATCCCTGAAGGTGGTCGTAGAATGTGTTTATAAAGGATTTTGTGGTCTGGGCTATATTATCCACAGGCCCGGGGGCTTTGAAGGATTCCACCTCGGTTTTGAGGAGTGTGAAATTTGCTTTAGAGAAGTTTTTCACTGTGGTTTTCTGGGCATGGGGTGGGGTCAGGATGTGAATATCCAGTGAGATTAGTTTATGGTCTGATCTTACCAGTGAGGGATACACTTCTGGTCTGGAGCATAGAGTCCCCATGTTGGTGATGATCAGGTCCAGTATGTTTTCCCCTCTTGTGGGAGTGCTAACAAGTTGTTCCATAGCATTTGAGTTTATAAATTCTAGGAACCTTTGGGCTAGGGTGTTGGAGCTAGAGTAATGCTCCCAGTCTATGGTTGGGTAGTTGAAGTCACCCAATATAATGGTGTTTGGAGAGACCTTCATATTTTCCAGTGTTCTCAGGAAGGCCGAGTGGGGTTCCTGGGTTTGGGAGGGTGGTCTGTAGCAGGCTATAAACTGGAAGGCAGTTTTACCCACTGTTAGTTGCACATGGATAGTCTATGATGCTTCATGCTGTGCCACCAACCTGGAGGTGTGGGCATCTTTGACGAATGTTGATACTCCCCCTCCTTTTGTGGTTCGGTCCAAGTTTTGGGGCCGAAAAGCATGGTATGAGGTATAACCTGGTAGTGCTGAGGTGCTCTTGAGAGCCTTGAACCAGGTTTCTGTTACTGCACAAATATCGATGTTCTCCATGCTAAGGAGAGTTTCGAGTGCGTGCATCTTGAGGGTTAGACTTCTGGCGTTGAGTAGCATTACTCTTAGTTTCTTATCCCTTGTGATACCTATGGAGATGGGTTTGTCTTTTGAGCCTTGCCTAAAAAAGGCACTATGGGGGTAGCAAGAGCCTTTGCCAATATCCAAAAGCCCAGGGGTGACAGGTGTAAGCTGTCCCTAGTGAAGCATCGTGGCTTGTCGAGCATGTCATCCCAGGCTGACAGGCATTGGATCCCTTTTGAATAACACCAATACTTAAGCCAATTGTTGAAATTGATAATCTTGTCTTCATACTGTGGCATCATTCTTGGTGAGGGTTAGATGCTACTCAAGGTCAGGGTCATACCAGCCTGGGCTACATGCTCAGAGAGCTCCTCTATGTCTCTTTTCATGTACTCCAGGGAGGTACGTCTCAGGTCATTCACACCAGCATGGACAATGACTGAGTCATATTTGTACTTGCCTTGGAGTGACCTGAGTGCTTGTGTTATGTGGCGGATCCTAGCGCCCAACAGGCAGCTCACCGTTACCTTCTCCTTGTTCAGCCTGATGAGCGGGACGTCAGTGTGCCTGATGATAGAGTCACCTATAACAAGTGTATCAGGTGTGTTGTTTAGCCTTAAGGGCTGTGACTGTTCAGCACACTGGCTTTGTGAGCTATGTGTTGCACGTGTTTTGTTTTGGGGTAGCGGTTGCTTGGGTGTCTGCTTTGGAGGTCTCTGCTGCTTAGGCATATTTTTATTTAGAGCCTCCAAGTATGTTTTTGTGTGTTTATGTGTTTGGTTTGCTGTCGTGGTAGGTCTATGTGAGACTGGAATTGTAGTGAGTGTGGTTTCATTCTCCTCCTGACTGGTTACGCCAGTACTGAGTTGAGAGAGCTTAGCCTCCAGTTTGGCTCTATGGTTGCATCTCACACATGTGTTGGAATTTGTTGGGAGGCGGAGAGGGTTGTCTGTGTACATGAGGCAGTTGTAACACTGCCTGTATTTCTGAGTTTTTTTTTTTTTTTTGCACTTTTAAAGTTTGTTTTTGCTTAGTTTAATTGGTAGGCTACACACTCAAGTGCGCTAGCCGAATTAAAGCATTTACTGTGTTTCTGTACCTAATTTCTGCTACTTTGTAAAAAAAAAAAAAAAAAAAAAAAATTATCCTTGTTTCCCGTCTTTCCTGACCTAGAGTAGTCCAAATACAGGCTTTGCTGTATTCTGGACTTTTGGAAAGTTCCTGTGTTGCCCATTTCCTTTCTTGGATAGAGGGAGGTTTCTCTGTTCACCAGTGGCAGTAGGGAACTTAGAGCAGCCTATCTATCCCTGGAGGAGTGTTCCCAGCACAATAATCTGGTAGTCTATTGGCCGTTTTGGGCCAATTTCTAGCTCTTTCAAGTCCCCCTGTATAAAACCCGCTTTGGCGAGGTTTTTGCACTTGTTACTACTCAGCCAAGCTCCTTTTGGTCCGGCAGAGTGGTGCTAGCAGCAGAGAGGCCAAAAGAGCGACTGCTAACCTGATAAAAGTGTTTTTTTCCTGCTACTATCTGGGCGACTGTCCGATCTAGCTAAACTGCAAGTATTTCTGCTTCTTGAACTGTTTTAAACTGTTTAAAGTTGTTTTTGCACCTGCACTTTTAAAGTTTCTCCTTTTTGTTGCATTTACCTGTTGAGGCTACACACTCAAGTGCGCTAGCCTGTGTTAAATATTTATTGCATTTTCCTGCTGTTTGTTGCAAAAAAAATAAATAAATAAATTATCCTTGTTTCCCGTCTTTCCTAACCTAGAGTAGTCCAAATACAGGCTTTGCTGTATTCTGGACTTTTGGAAAGTTCCTGTGTTGCCATTTCCTTTCTTGGATTAAGGGAGGCTTCTTTGTTCACCAGTGGCAGTGGGGAGCTTAGAGCAGCCTATCTATCCCTGGAGAAGTGTTCCCAGCACAAGAATCTGGTAGTCTATTGGCTGTTTTGGGCCAATTTCTAGCTCTTTCAAGTACCCCTGTATAAAACCCGCTTTGGCGAGGTTTTTGCGCTTGTTACTACTCAGCCAAGCTCCTTTTGGTCCGGCAGAGTGGTGCTAGCAGCAGAGAGGCCAAAAGAGTGACTGCTAACCTGATAAAAGTGTTTTTTTCCTGCTACTATCTGGGCGACAGGCCGAACTAGCTAAACTGCAAGTATTTCTGCTTCTTGAACTGTTTTAAACTGTTTAAAGTTGTTTTTGCACCTGCACTTTTAAAGTTTGTCCTGTTTGTTGCGTTTACCTGTTGAGGCTACACACTCAAGTGCGCTAGCCTGTGTTACATATTTACTGCATTTTCCTGCTATTTGTTGAAAAAAAGAAAAAAAAAATTATCCTTGTTCCCGTCTTTCCTGACCCAGAGTAGTCCAAATACAGGCTTTGCTGTATTCTGGACTTTTGGAAAGTTCCTATGTTGCCCATTTCCTTTCTTGGATAGAGGGAGGTTTCTTTGTTCACCAGTGGCAGTGGGGAACTTGGAGCAGCCTATCTATCCCTGGAGGAGTGTTCCCAGCACAAGAATTTGGTAGTCTATTGGCCGTTTTGGGCCAATTTCTAGCTCTTTCAAGTCCCCCTGTATAAAACCCGCTTTGGCGAGGTTTTTGCGCTTGTTACTACTCAGCCAAGCTCCTTTTGGTCCGGCAGAGTGGTGCTAGCAGCAGAGAGGCCAAAAGAGTGACTGCTAACCTGATAAAAGTGTTTTTTTCCTGCTACTATCTGGGCGACTGTCCGATCTAGCTAAACTGCAAGTATTTCTGCTTCTTGAACTGTTTTAAACTGTTTAAAGTTGTTTTTGCACCTGCACTTTTAAAGTTTGTCCTGTTTGTTGCATTTACCTGTTGAGGCTACATACTCAAGTGCGCTAGCCTGTGTTAAATATTTATTGCATTTTCCTGCTGTTTGTTGCAAAAAAAAAAAAAAATTATCCTTGTTTCCCGTCTTTCCTAACCTAGAGTAGTCCAAATACAGGCTTTGCTGTATTCTGGACTTTTGGAAAGTTCCTGTGTTGCCATTTCCTTTCTTGGATTAAGGGAGGCTTCTTTGTTCACCAGTGGCAGTGAGGAGCTTAGAGCAGCCTATCTATCCCTAGAGGAGTGTTCTCAGCACAAGAATCTGGTAGTCTATTGGCCGTTTTGGGCCAATTTCTAGCTTTTTCAAGTCCCCCTGTATAAACCCCACTTTGGCGAGGTTTTTGCGCTTGTTACTACTCAGCCAAGCTCCTTGTGGTCCGGCAGAGTGATGCTAGCAGCAGAGAGGCCAAAAGAGCGACTGCTAACCTGATAAAAGTGTTTTTATCAGTGACTGGCCTCTTGGTGGAGGTGGTATCATCTGTTTTGACCTCCTGAGTGCTATCTGTTAGCCAGTTGACTATCCAGTGGGTGATAAACATGTTTATGCCCAATTTAGTGAGCTTGTCTATAATTGCCTGAATGGGGTGTTGTATCAAAAGTTTTGGCCAGGACAGGGTAAGCTGTGTCCACAGTCTTGCCCTCATCCATTACTTTGGTGACCCTCTCAAAGAAGTCCACCAGATCTAATAGGCATGACCAGTGTTTGCAGGTTACCTATGTCCTTGTTTGTCATGTCTATAATGATTCGTAACATGGTCTTACATATGAGGCTGTTCAAACTAATGGGCTTGTAGTTACCCATATCAGAGGTTGGACTTCCTTTGTGCAGGGGAATGACTGTTGCCATCTTCTATTCCTTGGGCACAAAACCTGAATGAAAGCTCCACTTTCAAAGTGATTCAAGTGGATCAGAGAGGTCATGTTTCATGCTATTTAGTAAGCATCCTGGGATGTTATTGGGGCCCATCAATGCAATGTTTTTGGCCTTGGAAAGTACATTGATGACCTGCTCTCTAGTAATGTTTGGGGGAGATTGTAGTATGCTGTATTTCCCTTTGACTATCCGGGAGGAGTGGTGGGGAGAAATTTGAGCTGAACCTGTAAGCCAAAAGGTTGGCAATGGCCTCCAGTTCAGTGTGGGTGATGCAGTTTACTATAAGTTCTGTACATTGTTGCATGTTTCCTTTGAGGTTAGGAACATAGCTGTAGAAAGCTTTGTGATTGCCTTTTGCCTGATAATCTATTTTTTCTTCAAATGTAACCTTTGGAGTATTAATTAACCCTCTTAACTGCCTGTTTAGATTGGACATGGGGTTTTAGTATGTTGGGCTTTGTTCCACCTGTGCTTGGCAAAGATTTTGGTCTTCTTTCATCGTATAATCAATTGATACTGTATTTTCACAAGGATGGTTTGTCTTTTGAGTTTGTCTTATTCTTAATATGAGTGACCACAGCTTGTTCTATACAGCTATCAATATGGCTGTTCAGGGATTTTGTAAATAGCTCAGCATATGCTATGGTGTTTACTGGGATTGAGTGTGCTTGGAATTTAGCCAAGGTGTTGCTTAGTAGAGAGTTAGCTTTGGAATAGTTCCTGAAGGTTTTTGGTTTTACTCGGTCCCCAGATTTAATTTTTATTTCAAGCAATACTGCATTATGACAGATCTGACAAGTGAGAACATTACATTGGGTGAGGAACATCACTCCCACATGTTCGTGAACACAAGGTCAGTGATGTTTTACCCCTGGTAGGAGAAAGGGCCAACTGTTCCAAGATGTTGGTATTAATGAAATGGAGGAATCAGTGGGGCTTGTGCATCAGAAGTGTAGGATTCCTAATCTATAGAGGGTTAGTTGAGATCCCCCATGAAGATCATATTGGGTTGAATTATGATGGACTCTATATATTGAGACAGGTAGTATGGGTTTCCTGTGACATGGAGGGGGACCTATAGGTTGGAAGGCTATGGTACGAGACCCTGTTTATGGTAAGTCGCACATGTATGAGCTCCACTAGGTCATACACTTTAACTAGTTTGGATGTGATGTTGTTTTTAATATAGACTGAGACTCCTCCACCTTTAGATCCCCCCTGTGAATTAGCTGGTCTAAAAGTGTGAAAGGCATTATAACCTTGAACTGCTTGGGTACTCTCCATGACTTTACACCATGCCTCCATTACTAAACAAATGTGTACATGCTCCAAGGAGAAGAGTGAAGTTTCTTGTTAAGACTTCTAGCACTGAGCAGTACCACCTTCAAATATTCCTTTGTTAGGTTTAGTTAAGTTGGGAGGTTTATCAATTTGGCATTGCCTAAAAAAGGCAATATGGGAGTGAAATTGTCTTTGCCAATATCTGAAAGCCTAGATGGGATAGATGCAGACCATGCCTGGCAATGCAGCACGGTCAGTCAACCATGCCCTCCCGGGAAGTCAAATATTGTCACCCTTGGACCTACACCAGAAGCTAAGCCAATTGTTAAAATCAATCATTTTCTGTTGGTAATGTGGCATCATCCTTAGAGAAGGTAGTATGTGCTCAGTGCTAGGCTCATACCTGTCTGAGACGCATAATCAGTGAGCTTGATCATGTCTCACTTCATACAGTCAGGGGAGGTATGTCTCAGATCATTAACACCCACAGAGACTATGACAGAGTCTTACTGGTACCTGTGGTTCAATGACGTGAATGCCTGTGTGACTTGATGGATCCTAGTCCTGAAAGGCAGCTAACCATGACTCTCTAATTAACTCAATCAGTTGAGGGGGCATAGATGGGCCTCACTATAAAATTACTAAGGACCAGGAAATTTGGCTGCACAGAGGTTTGACTTAAGGGCTTAGCAGCAGTATAGCTATGGGTGGTGTTTTAATGGAGTGCTCACATGATGGCTGAGGACCTTTTTTTTTTTTGGATTGTACTGTGGAGGAGGTCTTAGTGTTTTAGGAATGTTACCTGTAAGTGATCAATATAAGTAGTTTTATGTGTAGGGTCTTTACCTTGTACAGCAGGCATAGTCCAACTGTCACTGACAACCTCTATATGATTAATTTTGGTTTTATGAGAGAGTTTTGCCCCCAGTGTTAAAGTGTATTTATACCTCACACATACTGTATCTGTTTTATTAAGAATAAGTGTGTTCTCAGTTTACCTGAGGTAAATGCTGTAATGCCTTAGAATACGCATCACAACCGGATTGGCCACAGTCAGAGAGTTGGGAAGTGCATACCAATGGCTGCTGATCTAATAGGGAGGAATGAGAGAAATTTAAATACTGAGTAGGTCAATAACACAAGGAACTTGATGAGCAATGCTCAAATATGTGCAAACCAGATGCTCTACTAGTTAAAAAAAAATCTGTCTAGACAGTAAGGGTATTTTAATTGAAACGTACACTATGAGAGATCAACGTCTACACAGATTACAAGGTGGAATAATGCTGCAAGATATTAACTTCTATGCAGATCACTGCTATGTGCCACTCCAGGGAGAACAACCTTTCTAATCAAAGACTGTAAAAAAGGTGAAAAGTGCAGATATCCAACACAGAAACACTCAATGCAGCTGTGAAAAAACAATGCAAACAACTGTCAAAACAATGGATATAGTAATGTAAGGCTTAGCTTGCTATAGGTTATGAGCCAAGTGCTGTTCAACTGCAATGCTTAAAAAGCAGATGAGATGCAATAAAAAAAAAAACACAAATAAGGCATTGTGACCAATCAAAAACAGCACATTCTTCCTTCCTTTACCAATCCTCAACATCAAAATGACTCAGGTCCTCTCTATTCTCAATTAAATGGAACCAAGGCCGTTCTAAATATAGACTACAAAAAGGTCAGAAAGTGCAGGTATTCAACAGAGAAACACTCAATTAATGCAGTTAAAGGGAAGTGCTGAAACAGTGGATATGGTAATGTAAGTCTTCGCTTTTGTAGAGTTTAGCAGAAACCAGCTACACGCTTCTTCTCAAGTAGCGTGGTTGCCAAACAATGTCAAATGCCTCAGGCACAGAGTTTCAAAGTTTAAACAAGCTAGCCCTCTATCCAATCAAAAAAAAACACAGTAAGACTTACACCAGCAATTCCCAGCTCAGAAGGGCATAGACTACCCTCTACTGCCACAAGAGTATAGACCACAAACCTTCCAAATGTAAAATAACTGGTTTAAAGTGCTTAAACAAGAACAAAGATACTTAGAATAACAAAGCACAATAAGCCTTCACCAGCAATTCCCAACTCAGAGGGGTGGAGGCTACCCTCTCCTCCCGCAAGAATGCAAACCTCAATGTAAACAATAAAATATACTTTACGCCATCTTTTAGAGACCCTGCAGTGAATAAGATCATTTTTTCACATTTATAGAACATTTTGGTAACCTCAACTTTATACTCATGTCCACGAAACTGTATGCAGACTAAGTATTATACCCTGCTCAAAAAAAAATGACAGAAGCTATATAAGCATATTTTTAAATTATACCATTTATAAGTATATTTTAATGCACTTTTAGTAACATAACAAGTACCTATATAAAATGACATTACTTGAAAAAAATCAGAAAACAAATTCTTAACTAGACATGCCCACTTCTATTTATAACTTTTCTCAATATCTTATTACTTGTAATTGATATACCCATAAGGGTAAGTTTTTTAAAAATCATATTAATTCAAACAAAATACCATCCAGAAGATATTGATATTTCATAATATTTATATTACACACACACACACACACACACACACACACACACACACACACACACACACACACATATATATATATATATATATATATACACACACACACACACACACACACACACACACACACACACACACACACACACACACACACATCTGTATATCTATACATCTACATATATATATATATATATATATATATATATATATATATATATATATATATATATGTTGTTGTTGTTGTATGGGTCTACCTGACTTTGCTGACACTCCAAAATGCCGACAACCATATGGCCGACACCATATGATGAACATTCGGAATGCCGACAATGCGGAAGCAGCATCTCACTATAGTGTGCTCTCGAAGTTGGTATATTAAAGTTAGGGGGGGTGTGGTAGCCCCCCACAGGGGGTGCAGGGGGGCGTTTTACATGGTCTACTTACAATGTCAAGATTTCGGATGTCGGCCATATGGTTGTCGGCATTCTGAAATTTCGGCATTGTGAAGTAGATCCATATATATATATATAGAGAGAGAGAGAGAGATACACACACACAAAATTGTTTTTACCTCATGCTTCATTTGAAGCAAGTAGTGTATTAACATTAAAAAGAAAAGAAAAAAAAACACAATGAAAACAAGCAATCTCATTGCTTTCAGAAATGATTAAAAAGCATTTGACCTGAATTTACTGACATAACTGACTAATACCTATGGTAACCTGGCACATATTTGTTCTATGGCATATAATCATATCCAAGTTACTGATGCAGAGACTACTTTGTGCCAACAACTTTATTTTCTGCTGTTTTTTCTCCTCTTGGATGATGCTCAAATTTTATTCACTTGTTTTTTAGTAAACTTTTTATTTTTTTTCTTAACTGAAAGGAAGCCTTTTTCATATCACTTTGTCAATGAGTTTTATCCGAACGCTTGAGCAATTATCATTGGTTAAGCCAATACACGTCTTATATTCTGCTAGACTTTACATGCAGAAAGCAGATTTTAAATAATAGAAGTTTTCCATAAACAACCCACATTGCATTCCAAATAAATACCCATTTAAGTAAATATACCTTAGTATATAGCATATTACTGAATAATTTATAACTATATATCACAACTATATAAAAACAAACATTTTTATTTAGATGGAAGATAAAGGTAATTCATGTGAACTTGACTGTAATCACACATTAACATTACCACAGTAACTCAAGATAATGTTCCTGGATTTAATATCAAGAAGTGTTTTTTTTTAAGATTTGTTCCTGTAATATTAGTTCCCTTACAAGATAACAAACAAAGAAGCAAATTTTGCATTATTGATGTTCTGAATGGCTTAGCAAAAATTATTTGAAATCAGCCTCCATGATGTAATGCATATTTCCCCAATAAACCATATGACACTGTCTGCAGTGTGTCAATGCAGCTCATTAATAAGAAGAAAAATGATAGTTTCCCTATATGCATATACATCTGTGTAAGTGGAATTCATGGCATAAAATATGTTACTCAATATGTGTCCAATAAATGAAAATAACAAAAAACAACTAGAAATGTACCTAGGAAACCATTAAAGACCCTAGCATTAGCCATAAAGGCCCTACCAGTCGATGTGCCCAAATGTGATTCTGGAACATGTTAGAGTGGATGAGGCTGGACCTCATTATCATATAATTTGTATATTTCATGAAATGCAGGTACTGCCTTGTCATGCACATCATGGCTGACCTGCATAGCGTGGTAGTACCTTGCTACTAGTATGGGAAATTGTATCATTCTACTCACACACACACACACACACACACACACACACACACACACACACACACACACTATAGTCCCTGTACTGTCCCTACCTTCCTGTTTTTCCCACCACACCCATAATAATTTAGTGCCATTATGGTGTGTCTGATTTAGGTCACAATGGTCTAGTGTATCCCCTCCACCCTCTGATCATTGTTATGATGTTGGTGCCCTTATGGCACTTTAAAGTGTCAACCCTGGTGGTCTTGTGCTTCCCACCACACACAATACTACCATTGCTGCCATTACAGCATTTAAGACTATAAGCCCTGGTGTCTGGTGGTATACAAGCCCTGATCCCTATCATGCTGTATATGCATTAGGGCACTTTAAGGGGTATTCTCTGGTGGTCTAGTGATCACCATAGCAATGTTGGTGCCATGATGGCAATATATTTCCTGGTTGCCTACTGGTTCACCCCTGCTCAGTACCCTCACACATCACCATCATACTGTCTTCTGCCTTAGAGCACTATCCCCTGGTATCCAATGTACGGCTCTGTCCCCATAGTAGTTTTGGTACTCATATAATAGAGTGTATCCCCATCCTTAGTCCCCATAGTAATGCCGGTGCAGGTACAGCACTTTGCAACATTATTCTCTCTGGTATCTAGAGTTTCCCCAACCCCTGATCCCTCTTTTGATGGTGGTGCCATTATGACACTTTTACTGTAAGCGACTGTGTCCAATATTTTCCCCACTGTGTTTGTATTTATAGCTGAACGTGGACTTTTGGCACTGTTTGCTACTGTAAAATGGTGGGGATGGCCATGCTGATCTACATGGCCAAGCACTTTCTTGAATTGCTCAGCCATGTAAATGGCTTCATGTAGGCAGTGCCAAAGTGACAGAGTACACAGCTAATTAGCATATACCTCTCCCTGGAATGCCTAATTAGTATTCTACACAGATGCAGGGACAGCTGTTCATGGTGCTGCATGCCTTTGTGTTGCAGAACCATGTAGCATTGCATAAGGGAGTTTCATAAATATAAAAAAACCTACCATAATATGTACATACCTGTGTACTCGTCATGGTAGGTTTATGACTCCAGACAGACATTTTCTTTCCCTTCTTTTCTTACACACACAAAAATTAATGTTAATAATATCAAATATAGAGATTCAATATATGCTCTTCTGATCAGTTGAAACTGAAATCTGTAATGTTTAATGCATATTTTAATATATATCTAGTGTTACAGTTCATGCAGTCATTTATTTACTTTGTTTAGAAAAATTATGTCCTCACATCTTAGCATATGGATATGCAGGTCTATATTAGATCACCGAACGTTTAAACAAGTGAACAGTGATTAAGCGACCCTATGTAAGCAAAAGCTTACAATGTTAAAGTGTCAGAACAGCGATTTTTTTCCAAGGGAAAAAAATCGCTGTTCCAACAACAACAAAAAAAAAATAAAATAAAAAACAATTTCAAACATTACATTAAGTGGGGGGCTGCACCCCCAACACCCCTCCTACTTAAATATACCAACTCTGAGACCGCACTACAGTGCCGAAAACAGCAAAGTACCAAAGCGGCCAAGTTAATTATTTCCAAGGGAAAGAACTCGCTTAACAGCTGCTTTGATATTTTGCTTTTTCAGCCTTTTATGGTCGACCAAGATGCATTTGAAAGAATGCGTCTTTGGTCTTGTAATATAGGCCCGGATATCCCCAGCAGTAAAACTTAGTTGGGGAAGTACTTCCTCTTAAAACAAAATTAAGTTATAACAGAGCTTGTATTAAAGTTTTAGTAAAGGAAATGGGAATACAATGAAAACCAGTAACATAAGATCTCTACAACTACCTCTCTTTACTAAGTGCATTGGTGATAGAAGAAGTGAGCACAACTTCCAGTATGTACAGTACCGGAGCAACACATTTAATGCTTCTCATGGCTAAAGAAAGTTTTGTCTAAATAACAACTATTTAATTTTGCTTGCTTGATTATTTATTTAAGTTTTGAAAAAAAAACTTGCAAAAGCAGATATTATGAAGGTAATATCTAGAGAAGTTTTTATATAGTAAATAACCACTATAATTTTCCAACTTCAGAAACAATACTGTTATGTGAAGAGCCTTTGAAGCATTCTATTGGATATTAATTGAATATAAATTAAGAGAGCTTAACTCAAATCCATCAGTATTTTCTCTTAAATCATTACTAATTACTAATTTAAGGGGGTGGCAAAAGCCAACACATTCTGGCTAGGCTTATAAATGCCCTTGGGCAGATAGTCTAGTACTTACCTATGAACCTATGAACCTATTAGTTATATCATTAAGTAATTTATAAATAATAGACACGTGAGCTTGAGTTTGTTACAGCATACTGAAAATTTTACCTTCAGTCACATAACATACATTTCAATTTTTCTCTGTCTGTTTAAATGACTGAAGCAGGCCTATATAAACAAAGCTGTGGGGTATACAATTTAGATATCAGATTGTTATCTCATGTCTTTTGTTAACAATTTCCTAGAACCTATTATTAGCTAATGAATGGATAGTCTTTTGACATATTACTTCATGACTTCCTCTTTTCTTTTGTGGATGAAGAGAGATTATATACTTATTTTTCTTGGTAGAAGTTTTAGTCCAGTTGGATTTCTCTGAGGATCTTTTTGTGGAAGCAGCAGTGCAGGCCGTGTCTTCTGGCATTGTTATGTATTATTATCTTTATAAAAATTAAGCACATCATTTCTTCCTAGAAATTGAATATTCTAGTACCAGATTGTGGAAGAAAAAAGTTTAAGTTCTGATGTATGTTGAGAAATTGTGGTGTCCCATGAGTCAGAAAAGAAATCCTTACCTCTTGCTTTTTTTCAGATATTCCAAATATTCATTATTTTATAAAAAATACCTTTATCAATAATTTGCCTAAATCAATACAGACCCAGCTACCCAAGTTAATGTAGCAGCACAATATCTATAAGCAGTTAATCACTGTGAACCCTAAGTCTTCCAAGAGTTTGCATTGCACAGAGAGTGATCTAACCCAATACTGTAACTTCATACATTCCCAGAATAAGTACTGACAATCTCCTACAACCTCTTCTTGACACCTCCAGCAGCTGCTATCTGCTGAATGAAATATTCTAGCAAAAAAGTATTTGTGGAAGTACACACCAATGTAAATATCCTAAATTTCCTACTCCTAGTTAATTATCTTCTATTTTCAAGATATTCCATCTTATTTATTAGCAAAATCTTTTGCTTTAATAAAACATTCAGTTTGGCTTTTGTCAAAAGATTTTGATACTCTTAACATATACTGGAAGAATCACGCAGATAAAAATAAGCAAAAAGGTTTATTTTACATGCATGGAGACATGCTACAAAGTACATGGCATGTCAGCAGTCTAATTTCTGTACACTTCACATGGGTTTTTATACCCTTCTCTGCATGTACACAGTAACTGGTTACCAGACAAGGAATTTCAGTCAAGGCTATAAATTCACATACTGGAGCCTTAGATGGTCAGAGGTCAGTCACAAGATAAGCTTGTGCCTGGACCAAGGTAACATCTGTGCATTCCTCTTTGGTCAGCAAATTCTTTACAAGAAAAACAGCTTATTTTAACTTGCTTCTTTGCACGCAATGCAATTTCACATTTTAACCCTTACTATACATGATACAAAGATGTTGAACACAAAGATTCTTACTACAGCTTTCTTCATCTTTTAATCTTCCATCTATATCATTCAGTGAACTTCCATGTCCTGAATTTAAGAGTTTTGTTTCTGGATCATGGATTTCAGCAATTAATTTTATTTGTAAAAATATCCTGTGCATTATTTTGAAAGCTGTCAATTTTCTCCATGAGATCTTGGATAGAGGTTAATACTTGCTGAAAATCCTTCTTCAGGTAAATTTAATGAACTGGGCATTTTTGAGGTATTGTATATCAAATATTGAGAAAATAAGTGTTAAGCCCTCATTTAACATTTTAATGCACTGCGCTTCATTTATATTAAAATTGTAGAACAGTAAGATGATAACATTACTCAGTAGCTATTCTTCAGCAAAATGATGGTAATACACAATCGAGCATCGGTGTTCATTCCAAGTGTAATAAAAGGTCAAAAAGGGTGAAATGAGAGGCAGTGTAGATACTCTTAACTGCTAGTATAGGAGACTGAAAAATGCCAAATATCACTACCTATTCAGAATTTGGTGAAATGTGTGTTTAATGAGATGACTTGATTTTGTATCTCTCACATGGGTAATACTCACTGAGCCTTTATAAAATGCGTAGCTCTACAATGAATGGTTAACTTGCGTGCAGTGAAGCAAACGTGCAACAGTGGCCACAAACGTCAGTTTTTCTTTCTGCTGCATTCACTGGTTATGCCATACAGACTAAGTGCAGCAAAAGTATCAGAAAATAATATAGGAATTTACTTCTGCAGTGCACTCACTCTTGTTAATAAGTACAAACAGACAGGCTAGAAAGTGATTGAAATTTCCAAAGAGTGAATATATTTTAGCAGTTAACTTCAGTCAGCTGCATATGCCAAGGATTTATTTATCGGGATTGAGAACTGATCACAAATATGGATAAATGGATAGAGAAGAAACCTCATAACTGATGAAGTAACCACAGAGGAAATAAAACTGAAGTTTCACAAATGACCACAAAGGTTCCAAACATGGCAGACACGATACTGCTTTATTCAAATAACATAAACTGGTAAGCGCTTTCATGGATATCAACTCCGCTTCATCAGACCATACTAAATAAAACATTACAACTGATGACTATTTAAAGATTAAAGCAGCCAATCAAGTTCAAGTCTAAAAAAAGGGGGTAGTCAGCCTATTGTAAATGTTATGCAAACTATAGTACTGATATAAACCTGCTTAGTGCTCACTAGTGAGAGCAACCTGAAATGATTAAAAACATGTCTTATAAGAATATATGACGTACATATAATATTTAAAAATCGTAAACACGATGTAACCAGAAAATTGTGATTCATACAAAATCACATAAGAAAAACAAACTGATTATTTACACACAGATGAAAAATAGCATTTGTTATAACAACGGGGGCTAGCGATGTTTAAGTACTCTTGCCCTTAAAGAAGGTTTATCTAGTACCTTGCTATTTAAACCTGGGGACTATTTAAAGATTAAAACAGTCAATCAGGTACAAGTCTAAAAAAAGGAGTAGTCAACCTCTTATATTACTTTTTCCTAAACTTGTTTTAAGATTGACACTAGTTTCTATGCAGACTGTCATACCAAGAACGTGGTGTATTTTTGTTTTTGTACCACTTGTTTTTCTTATTATATAGCTAAGACAAACAGAGCATTCAAGGATAGGATCCTTGAACATTTGAGAGACATTAGGAATGCAAAATAATCTAGCACTCTAGCTATGCATGTTATTGAGACAGGCCCTAGTCACAAGTTTAAGTTTTTAGCTTTAGAACTCGTGCATGCTAATATTCGGGGTGGTGACCTCAAAAATAAGACTGAATCCATAGAACAGAAATGGATTCTACTGTTACAAGCTGATAAACACCCAGGTTTAAATAGCAAGGTATCAGTTAAACCTTTTCTAAAGGCAAGAGCATTGAAACATTGCTAGTCCCTGTTGTTATAACACATGCTATTCTTTATCTGTGGGCGTACTGTCAGTCTGTGTTTTTTATGGGATTTTTTATGAGTCACAATTTTATAGGCTACACTGTGTTTACCACCTTCAAATAGTATATGTATGTTATATATATTTTCATAGCTATGTTTTTAATTACTTCAGATTGCTCACAAAGTGAGCACTAAGCAGGTTTATATCAGTATTATACAACAGTTATAAGAGGTTGACTACGCCTTTTTTTAGACTTGTACCTGATTGACTGTTTTAATCTTTAAATAGTCCCCAGGTTTAAATAGCAAGGTACTAGATAAACCTTCTTTAAGGGCAAGAGTACTTAAACATCGCTAGCCCCCGTTGTTATAACAAATGCTATTTTTTATCTGTGTGTAAATAATCAGTTTGTTTTTCTTATGTGATTTTGTATGAATCACAATTTTCTGGTTACATTGTGTTTACAATTTTTAAATATTATATGTATGTCATATATTCTTATAAGACATGTTTTTAATCACTTCAGGTTGCTCTCACTAGTGAGCACTAAGCAGGTTTATATCAGTACTATAGTTTGTATAACATTTACAATAGGTTGACTACCTCCTTTTTTTAGACTTGAACTTGATTGGCTGCTTTAATCTTTAAATAGCCATCAGTTGTAATGTTTTATTTAGTATGGTCTGATGAAGCGGAGTTGATATCCATGAAAGCGCTTACCAGTTTGTTATTTGAATAAAGCAGTATCGTGTCTGCCGTGTTTGGAACCTTTGTGGTCATTTTGTGAAACTGATCACAAATAACCTACTGCAAGCTCAGCCCAGGTTACAGAAAATTGTTTATCAACATGGTGTTTGGATATAAAATACATGGATATAGGAGACTATACATATACATATAGGTAAGCAGGTATAATACACAAATGCTGACAACTGCATTGACATAGAATTCACATATGTCTTGCAGTCAAACAAACATTTCAAAAGCAATAAACATACATATTTACAAAAGAAGAAAGAAAAAGAAAAGAAAATGGGGTGGGATAGGAAGGTGAGAAGGAGAAACAGAGGGAGCTGGAAAGCAATCTTGAGTCTAGATTATGCAACTGTGTCCAAGTAGGATATCATATGAGGAACTGGATTCTGTTATGTTACAACAGTTAAGCATCACTTACCAAGTAGGTCAGCACACTACTGAGAAGAGGTATGTAAGTAGAAAGAGGGTGAGAGAATCTCTTGTGAGGGCAAACACTCTGTGATGATTTTTTTCCCTGAAAAGTACTAATCTGCCTATGAGTGAAGAAGCATTTGCTTACCACCAGTCCAAGAAAGTCTGTGAGAAGAGTGGTATTTAAAGCTCTGAAGGGCTTGGCACTTAAATCACTCTTTTTCTTCAGTTCTACTCAAGCTGGTTAACAGTTTTGGTGCATGGAAAGTACACTTAGGCTTTGGAAATGGATCCATTGTTATATCCTTTGCAGGATACAACCCATATAGCTAAGGCTACTGCAGCAGTGATCATCTGAACATCTACTGTTACAGTAAGTTTACTTAAACAACTGTACTTTATTGTCCATTGAGCTTTATGCTAGCATTGCAAAAACTAATTAGAACAAGAGTGCTAAGTTATCATTGCTATGCTGATGACATCCACCTGCTTTGTTCCCTCCCTCAGTAGTACTAAGACAAGTGTGAATTCATAGGCAGGTGATGTGCGGAGAACTTTGAAGACTGAGGCCTTAGTAATTCATGGTATTCAGTAACATTTTCCACACTGCCATTTTATTATATATAATGGTAAAAAATGTGAGTTATGTCTAAAATGCAAAATCTTGCTCTCATCCCAGATGATGGTCTGATAAGTTTCTGACATCATCGCATCATCTTGCTAGCATAAGGAGGGATATGAACAGGACAAAACTCGTGATACTTCCTGAAGCTGTCTCTTTGTGCACACTTTCTTTTTGCTTTGTCTTCATTATGAAAATGTCCTTTAACCGTGGTTTTCCAATACTGAGATCAACGACCAACCTCATGCAGAGCTCTGCAGAGTAGTTACATTATGATACTTATCATTTCTACCACATTATTTCTGTGCTGATTGGGCTGCCTTGCTTGCACATTTGATTTTCTATTTTATTCAAAATGTTCATCTTTTTGGCATCTCATGGCTTGGGTCCTTCATTCCAAGGCAGTTCATAGGTTCAAAGGTCCATAGGTTATTATTAAACTAATGGCGTAAGAGCCTTTTACAAACCTAGCCAATAATACCCAGGGTATAAGAACATTATATCTTAATTCCCCAGATATGAGAGGGGGTAGTATCTGGATAGTAGGTCTTTGGGTGCTGGAGCCCTGAATCATTATACAGACTGCCTCTGTCCATAAGGGACATGGGCAGTACCCCAAGAGTGATTTTATGGTTCCCCATCCATTCATCCAAATTCTTTTTGAAGAGAGAGTGAGGGACTTGCTTCACCTTATGAAGATGGGAAGTTTATTCCATAGACAAGGTGGCCTTTGGGATACTAATCTGTCTCTCCAGCAAGCTCTGTTAGAGTCACAAATAAGGCTCAGGTCCATAGAATGCATTACCCTTGTATATTCTTTCTTGTGAATATGTAACAGTTTCATCAGGGCTGTATCAGAGAATGCCTTATAGGCCAGGCATAAGTCCCCTCTCAATAAACAATATGAGATGGAATAAATGAATAGGGCCTTTAATCAGTCTGCATAAGGCATGTGTCTTTCACTTCGTATTTATTTAGTAAGAAATCTCTGGGTCTGCTCCAGTTGGTGTAAGTACCTAGTTAGTTAAATGCAGAAGGGAGCATTTTACTTGATTGTGGGCCTGATGAGGGCCAAATACAATGGCACTATGGCTGCCTTTGATCTTATTGCCATGCCTTTACTTATAAGTTCAGCCACACAGAAGGATTTCCTCACTACAATAACTAACTGATGGTTAAAGTTTAGGTTACTATCTATCTGTGTTCATAGGTTCTTCACCACTGGGCCTACGTTTAGGGGTGTGCTATCAATATTATAATTTGCGGGAATATCTGATTTACCGAAGGGTATGATTATGCATTGTTTGGCATTTAGTCTCAGACTGTGGTTTTGACACCAGTCGTTTGTCATTTTTAGGCCTGTTTGTAGGATGTCAGCATCATTTGGGGATTCAAAGATTGCTCCCAGCATACAGTAGTCAGAAAACTTGGTGAGCCAAAGGCTCACAATATTGACCTTCACTTCAGAGAAGTATATACCAAACAACAGGACTCCCAACACAGAGCCCTGTGGGATACCACTAGCAACGCTTTTCTTATCGGAAGTGTATTCACCTATCCGGATAATATGTGTCCTGTATGTGAGCCAGGTGGCTAACCATCTGATGATGTGGGATTTATGCCTAACTCAGTAAGTTTATCTATGATCCCTGAGTGGGGAATTGTGTCAAAAGCTTTGTCCAGGTCTAGATAAGCAGTGTGTACCGTTTTACCCTCATCCATGGCCCAGGTGACTTTCTAGAAGAAGTCCACCAGACTGAGCAGGCAAGAACTCCCTTTGACAAAGCCAAATTGAGTCTGGTCCAGGTTTTGGAGAGTTCCTATATCATTATTGATCGGGTCTACGATAATTCTCTCATTGGCCTTGCAGATAAGACTGGTCAAGCTTATGAGTCTGTAGTTCCCTGGGTCAGTTGATAGCTCGCATTGTGCAGAGGGATGACTATTGCTGTCCTCCATTCCTCTGGGACAAAGCCTGTTTGGAGAATGTGGTTAAGCAGGTTTCTAGTGGCACTGACAGATTCTGTTTTAAGCTATTTAAACAGCATCCTGGAATATTGTTGGGACCCATGGAGGGTGTGTTTTTGGCTTTAGCATACACAGTAAGGATGTGCTCCCTCATAATGACTGGCGGGGGGGTGGTTGCAGGTACTTCTTTGGGAGAGGTAGGAAGTGATGGGGAGGGGAAGTTTGAAATGAACTTGTTGGCCAGCAGGTTTGTTATAGTCTCAAGCTGGATATGTGTTGCCATTCATGACTAACTTGACATATTCATTGCTTTCCAACCATGTGTGCTGTGTGCTGCCACCCTATGTCTGCTTATGGTTCCTATGGTGCAATTTGAGACAATTAGTACTCATTTTTTCACATACCAAACACCTTATCTGTGGAATTTACTCTCGGTGTGGCTTCAAGAGTATTACGTCTTAGCTTTCTGCAATTTATCCCTCAAGGCAAATTAGTTGACCTGCCTTACTCTGATGATTTAGTTAGTCAGCCTTTATTATATGTGCAAACTATCCGACTTGTTTTATTTAATTTGTGCTTGCTTTATTATTGCTTTGCAGTTATTTTAGGTTCATAGGTTCATAAGTATGTACTAGGCTAGCTGCCCTTGCAGGCCATTTTAAGCCTAGACAGTTTCCCTTTTTGTTCTCAAAATAACCTATCCCATTTATTTATAGAGAGGTCTTACCCATCCCATGGTTGAAATCAATGATTATATATTAACCTTCACAAGAATAACTGCGATCATACCATAGATAATTTGAGGGGACCTATGCATGGGATAAAGCATATAGGAGCTGCCTGTTTCCATTAGGAGTACAGGGGATGTATGTTTCCAATCCACAGATCTAATTTGCACTTGAATATTTTTTATCAAACACCTTTATTGAATTATCACTTGTGACATAGGCAAATTTATATTCATTTAAAAATAAACTATATTAATATAAACATTATACTTCACATATATTGCTATATATCATATAACTTAAGCAATATTACATACATTATTCAATTCCTGCTTTTTTTTAAAAAGAAACATTTTATTAAACCATCACTTACTACATAGGCAATCATACATTTATTTAAATGAAAACAAACCACACTGACACAATCCTAGTCGCAAGCATTTTGCATCAAAAATCATACTGGCACACTCCCAGTTGCAAACATCATGCATCACTTATAATCTATCCAATCTTTCTCACTCAAACATTGCATAGCTCATTTACATCCTGCTGCCTTTTAGACCTCATTCATTCCTCCCTTGTATGTATTGTTCCCACAATTCCGATTTTTTCCTATGTAGTTTGCTCCAACCCTTTTCTAAAGATCTCAATTCCAGTTGTTTTATCTCTGTTACCATATATAGTATAGTTGGTTTTGATTTTGATTTCCATTTTCTAGTAAATGCTTTTTGGCAGCCACCATTATTAGACACAGCGAGGCCTTACCATGCAGTTCAGATTCTGTATCATAGCTCAGAAAAATCATCTTCCTCGTCAGACCAATCTGCCCAATAGCATTTCCAACAGTGCATCCCACAGAGAATCCTTAAAGTCTGCCATCTCACCGCACTCCCAGAAAATATGTTCCAAATTACCTCTTTCTTCCCCTTTATACCTCCAGCATTTACTGTCTGCCTGGGGAAACATTCTGTGGAGTCTACTTGGGGTATACAAATATCTATGTAAACATTTCCAGGGAAAAATCCTAAATCTTCTAGATTTTGTTGTATATTTGGGAGACATACATATATCCCCACATTGTTTCTTTGTGAACTGCTTATCCAGTCTCTCTTCCTAATCCTTTCTAACTTCCTCTGATTGATTCTTATAGTTATCATGCAATATTTTATCATCATCATCATTCATTATCATCATTCCCTTTTTCCCATTTACATGGGGTCGGGGTATCGTATTAACTGTCGCCAACTCTCTCAATTCAGTGCCACACTCCTGCCTTCTTCAACACTCATGCCTGACTGTCACAGATCTTCTTTCACACAATCCATCCACCTCTTTGCTGTACATCCTTGCTTCCTCTTACCTTCTTCCTGTCTGTCCCAAATCTCCCTCACCAGATTGTCTTCTGCCTTTCTACACATGTGCCCATACCACCGTAATCTGTTCTCTTTGATCTTTTCTGCAATTGGAGCTACTTTGGCTTCTGCTCTTATGTCCTCATTTCTTCGCCTGTCCTGCACTGTGCATCCTACCACCTTTCTCAGGCACTTCATTTCCATCACCTCTAGCTTCTTTAACTGTTCTGCCTTTACTGCCCAGGTTTCTGTACCATACAGTAGTATTGGTCACACCACTGTCTTATACACCTTACTTTTCAGCTTCTTTGGCATTCTTCTGTCATATACTACACCTGATACTTTATGCCAGTTGGCTGCAGCCCCTCTGATTCTAGCTTTGACCTCTTCATTCAGACTACCCTTCTCCTCAACCACCCCTCCCAGATACCTGAAGCTGTTTACCTGTTCCACTATCTTCCCATCTATCTCTATTCTCAGCTTCTTCTGATTTCCCCAATCTTACCACTGTCTTATCTGTGCTTAGTTTCATCCCATGTGCCTTCAGATTTGCATTCCATTCTCCTATCCTTTGCTGAAGTTCTAGATCAGAGTCTGCCTGTACTGCCACATCGTCTGCATACAGCAGCTTTGTTGCTCTGACCCCTCCAACCTGTTTGCTGATGTAGTCCATTACCAGTATGAACAGCAGTGGGCTCAGAGCTGAACCCTGGTGTACACCCACTCCCACCGGGAACCCCTCAGTGAGGCCAAACACTGTTCGTACTTGAGTCACTGGGTCCTTGTACATAGCCTGTACTAATTCTACCAATGTTTCTGGGACTTCAAACCATCGCAGTACTGCCCAGATCAGCTTTCTTGGGACCTTGTCATATGCTTTCTCCAAGTCTAGGAAAGCCCAGTTTGACTCTCTCCTCTTCTGTAGTTTCTTCTCAAGTATCTGTCTCAATGCAAACATCGGGTCAATTGTGCTGCATCCTGATCTGAATCTGAACTGTTCATCTCCCATCTTACATTCTACTATTCTGCATATCCGTTTATCAATCACCCTCTCCAGAACTTTCATGCAATGTGGTAGGAGTTTGATGTCTCTGTACTGTCCACAGTTGTGGATGTCCCCTTATGCTTATTCTCCAGTCATCTGGAATACACCTTTCTCTCCACACTGCAATTAGTACCCTCAAGAGCCATTTCTTCCCTAGCTCACCCAGCATCTTTATCATATCTGCTGTGACCTCATCTGAGCCTGCTGCTTTCCCTGACTTCATTTTCCTTAGTGCTGCTCTTACTTCTTCTAAGCTGGGCTCCTCTTCTACTCTCATTGTAGACTGTTTCTGGGGCAGTACCGCTTCTGTGGGGTTTTCTTCATTCAGAAGCTGCTGGAAATACTCCTTCCATCTGCCTTTGATGTCCTGTGGGCTGGTAAGCAGGTTATTGCTGGAATCCCTTATGAAGGGTGTCTGACTATCTTCTTTATCTTTCTGTCTTTGCCTTGCAACCTGGTATAGTTCCTTTGAGCCCCTTACTGAGTCACTTTCCAGAAGCTGATAGAGTGCCTCTGATGCCCTATTCTTTGCTATTGCAACTTCTTTCTTAGTTTCTTTGTTAGCCAACCAGTAGTCCTTCCTAGCTTGGTCAGTCTTTTCAATCTCCCACTTCTTCCTGCACTCCTTCTTTCTTTTACTTCCTGCACTTCTGCATTCCACCACCAACTTTCCTTATGTACCTTATTTCCATACCTGGCTCGGCCACATATCTTTTCTGTAGTCCTAACACATGCTGTTTTGCTGCCATTCTTCTTCAACTCCACCTATTTCCTCCTCTTCTTGGGGTGCTAGAGCCCTGAGTAATTCCTTGAACTGCTGTACTTTCTCTCCAGTCAACTTCCAGGTCTTCAGCCTGGTCTCTGTTGACCTTAGAGCCTTCTCTGACCACTGCTTGCAGCTGATTGTGGCAACTACTGGTTTATGCTGTGAACCGACTGTTTCACTGGGGATGACTTTGCAATCATGGATTCTACCCCAGTGCCTTTTCCTTACTAGGAGGAAGTCCACCTGAGTTGCATGTTGGCTACTCTTGTATGTGATCTTGTGACTGTCTCCCTTTCTGAACCATGTGTTGGCTACTATCAAGCCATTTGCCAGACAGAAGTCTAGAATGGCTTCTCCTTCTTTATTGCTATTGCTCCACCCATGTGGACCCAGGCTCATATCCTGTTCTGTCTGTCCCAATATGTGCATCTAAGTCACCCATTATCAACACCAATTCATGTTGTCCTGCTTTATCTAGTAGGTCCTGCAACTGCTGTCTGAATGCACTCTTTTCCTCACTATCACAACCCTGCTGTGGGGCATAGGCTGAGATTATGAATACTGTCCTATCATTACATTGGAGTCTGATTGCCATATGAACCTAAGACAATACAGAACACTTCTAGTTCTAAACATTGTGTCTGCTACTGCACTGAAACTGAAGATAACATTGTTTTATTATGTGGCTATAAGGCAATTTACCCCGGGGGTCATCTCTGTGTCACTACTAGACAGAGGCACAGTAAACTAAACCCTAAAAGGGCATAGTATTCTCATCCTAAGGGGTGGTGAAAGCCACGCACACTCTGGCTAGGCTTATAAATGCCCTAGGGCAGATAGCCTAGTACAAACCTATGAGTCTGTCATTAATTCTGATGATATCCCTCACTGACTTCTGAAGCCTCTGTCTCACCACAATTCCTATACCATTTGTAGCCTGTCCACCACCTGAGTAGTAGAGTCTGGATCCCAAGCCAAGTGGCTTTGTTGCACTGCCCTTCCATCTCGTCTCTTGGATACATAGGATGTCCAGCCGTATCATCATGTCATCCACTTCTAAGCTGCATCCTGTCAGTGAACCTACATTAAGCATAGCAATTCTTAGTTCATGTTTGGCAGGTTGGTTGGTTTTATGTCCAGCTTTCACTCAACAGAGCTATCCCAAGTAACCCAGGCTGGGCAACTAGACACCGGCCAGCCAGTAGCCGATTGACCCAGGGCTGCTGGGCTTTTATGGCAGGCACACACTGGCCAATAGGGGCACATATACCCCTCCCACCATTAGCATGTGGCATGGGTCAGAGAGTAGGCCGGGTCCTCAACCCACTTATTACCCATGCCCATTTTTTTGGCAACAGTCAACATGACCGAATCACCTAGAGCCATATTTTACACCGTCGAGTGGCTAGCCCTGCTACAGTTTGTGATCCGTGTTCTCCTATCTTGAGGATACTGCGCACCACAATAGATGCCCAAAGCGGTTGGTCTTTTTACAACTCTTCCCCCCATTGGGCACCATGTAGAGTCTGTGCTGCTGCCCACAGCTCCATTCATTGGTGAGTTTGAGATGGAAACACTCAGCATGTTTTTCAAACATGGGAGAAACCCCACGGAGACACAGAGAGAACATGCAAACTCCAAACAGGCATTAGTCGGAGGTCAGGATCGAACCTTGTACCTTGTGCATTGGAGGCGAAGACCTTAACCACTAAGCCATCTGGTCTCTACTGCAATATTTTATATGCTCGGCTAATTATTCCTTTTTTAATGGCAGCTTTTGTTCTAGAATCTATTAAAAACTCTACCAGTGCCAGTCTTTTTTTGTTTTATGTGTATGGAGACAAAACAAGATACACTTGTTCCTCCAAACCATTCTTTTGATGTTGCAGAAGAGGTTTAGATCCCTGGACTAAGTATTCCTGATGCCATCTGACTTGCTGATGTGAAGTATATCCATCAGTAATGGGTTGGAGGATGTCTTGTATGCCAGGCACAGGTCAGCTCTTAGCAGTCTGTAGGATATTGAGTATAATGACAGGGCTTTGAGTAAGTCCATGTAGGACATGTTGTTTAGGCCATGCATCCTTTTAGTATCTGCTGCATGTGTCTGGACAGATACATGCCAAAGGGGCATTATAGTCAATGACTGGACTAATGAGGCCTGAGTTAAGGAGGACAATGGCACCATACATCTAGACACAATCCCTTTGTTTATAAACTGTGCAATATATAAGGACTTTCTTACAACAATAAACATGTTAGTTACAAGTTAGGTAAGTGTCCACATAGGTTCCCAAATCCTTAACAATTGAGTCAATTCTTAGGGGAGTATTGCCAATGTGATCGTTCCCTTGGGTAGATTGACTTCCCAAATGGTACAGTAATGCATTTTTTGGCATTAAGTTTCAGTGTATGATTTTGGCACCAATTATGTATTTTAAGACAAACTTTGCTAAGTCACTTAGGATTAAATTACTAGTTCTATTTTGCAGTCATCTGCAAACATAGTAGCTAGATCTCTTTGGTATTGGCTTTTACTTCAGAAAAGCAGATGCGAAACAGGAGAGTTCCCAGCATAGAACCCTGGGGGACTCCACTGGTGATTGGTCTCTTTGTGGAGATAGTTTCCTCTATTTTGATTATCTATATCCTATCTCTGAGTCAGTTGGATATCCAGTGAGTGTCACAGGGGTTTATTCACAGTTTATTTATTGTATAAGCACAGCAGTAAGCATAACCTGTGATTCAAAATAATAAACATCAGACTGTTGAATACATGCTTCTGGCTTAGTTCTTAGGGAAAAATCAATATATGAAACTGTTCTAAAATACGTATATATTTGAATGAAGCAACCCTTAATATATTGCTTGATATATGCACAGAAACTTCTCTGCCATTTTCAACACATGGGCGTAAGTAATTTGGCGGACTAATTTCACTAATTATCATATCTTTGAATGTGAGAAGATGCTGTAGACCTAGAAAGAGCCAAGGAAGAAATGCAATTATTGAACAAAAAGAAATGCAAGCACTATCTATATGGTATTTTTATGATTGTCCTGTTATCAAGGAGGAAGGAGTTAGATAAGGAGGACCCACACCCTCGGGTGGTTTATAGAACTATGGGGCCTTTGTATTGCCCTTGTCCTCTCTCCTTGGCTGTAACTTCTCTTGTATATCACACTTTCTACTACCAAGTTCTGTGCCTGGTCCTACCATACACTATATCTGGTAATCTACATATGACTACAACAACTTCCACTGGCCTCCTGTATCAAATACCCCACTACCGTCTAATTCACATTATTTATTTATTATATCTATGATTTTATTTTTGGTATCTACTGTTACATCTGTACTCGAATATTCTATTGTAATTGTAACTTTTCTCTTAATTTCTATCTACTATTACATGTTTACTGGAGTATTCAATTGTTATTGTAACTTTTTTCTTAATTTTTGTCTTACTAAGCATCAATTTGTTTTTTGCGTATTGTGATGAAGGTTGTGCTGTTAGCAAGCCAAGCCGACACGAAACTGTGTAATTATATTATTAAGCGACCGGAGTTTCGCTGGCCTCCTCTAACCGAAAAAAGAAAAAGACACAAACAAATATGTGCAGCTTTTCTTCCTGGGCCTCAAATGAAAATGGGCTCTTGCTCATTCCGACATACCCGGTTAACAAATATCAAATAAATTAAGCTGAAGAGCAAATGTTGTGAGACAGTAATGTTAACTGCTGCACCACTGTGCTTTCCATCTACATTATATTTCAGTTTACTTATCTTTGCTTGTGTTTTATATTTTTGGTCTAATTATTTTTGATTTTGCACTAATTGCGTTGTGGCTCTGTGCATTGTCTAAAACAATACATTTTCATCTGTATTATGGATGGTAGTTCAAAGTGTCAGTCTGACTTAGGGAGACATTAAAGCCAAAACAGACTCTAAGTCAATAATGGACAAATGTACTTTCAGTCAGCACTGAGACAAATGTACTGAATGGATTGACTGGAGGTGTGTGGTCTCTAGTCTGTGCCAGTCATTATTTAAGGGCTGTGAGACAGGAATGGGGTTTTGGTTTATAATTCCTTTCTGCATGTTGGCTTAGAATCTGAAAAATATTATTTTAGACCTGACTTATGTGTCACCTACTAAATGTAATCTACCACTTCACAGCAGCACCATGCACCCTTGTTCTACTCATGTCACGGTCACACAATATAATTATCTTTCTATCTGTTCTGTAATCCAGTATTACTGTGCATAAGTTCCATTTTAGGCACTCTTCTCCATTTTGTTTCTTGCCAATTTTCTGTCAGGATTGTTTGAAACATAGGCGGTGTGCGCTTACCTTTAGTAAAATTCTCATTGCTGACAGCATAGCAATTAACATTTCCTTCTAATTAGTGTAACTATGCCCAGAATGGAGGTTACTAATAGCACCTTCTATGTATATTACTTAGTAAGCAAACTGCCTCATTCACTGACAGTTCTGGATGAAAACTACTGCTAACTGAGTCTGCCAATTAGTGTAGACGATTGAATATACGCACTGTTAATGAGTTGCTTTCTGTGCTGCAGCATTTAATACCCTTAACCTCCATTTGCCATCTGAGTGGCTCTGAGTGAGTCAGTTCATAAGACAGTGTTCTGAGGAAGTTAGGAAACTGGGCTAGGATCCTCAATGGTCTTCTTAACCATATGCTTAGCAACTACATGTGACCCCGTAGTAGAACTATGTGCATGTGATCTCTGTCTAATCAGCTCAGCTAGTAACCCTATTGGAGGCCTGACATAATCTGACCTGCCCAAATATGCAAACAAGCACAAAATGTAGCAGTACAGTGTTTAAGCCTGCATCTGCTGCTACAGTAGCCAATCAAAAAGGTGCAGTGCAAGTCATATGACTGTACGGGGAGGCTGTAGCTTCACAGACGTAAGCAGGTTAGTAAGCCGATGATTTGTGTCAAGAGTGCTTCTAGTGTGGCTAGTGATCTTGGACTGAATCAGGCTGACCTTCATCTGGTCAGTTTTCCGTTGCAGTATCCTATTTTTGCAAAGTGCGTCAGTGGGATACAAAATTTAATAACATATGCTTTGGAGTAACTGATGCCTTTCATCATGGCAATACCACATATTTCCTTTCTTTAATACCTGTCAGTTTGCAAAGTATGCAACTACTGGAATGGATATTCCAAACTTGTGAAATAGGCTGCACTTACACATCAAGCAGAGTACTTCCTCAGTAAACTGTAAAATGAGTCTGGATGACTGAATGTAAGACAGGGATATGTGATGAAAGCATACTTAATGGGAGAAGTAGTTTTGCATCAGTTCTGGGTGATATGACTGCACTTCTTGAGAGGTTTCTTGGCCATATCCTTTGTACTATTGTCAGCATATATTGAAAGTCTTATTATTTTCATGTGAGATGTAGTATTCATCTGTCTATATGAAATTAATATTGTATTTTTTTTCCTATCTGAAATTACAAGTCAGTCTGATAAAAAATAATTATGCAGTGTGCCTTAGGCATCCTTGGAAAATTCTGTTACATAAGGAACATGTAAACAAAACAATCCGTTAGCAGACAGAATACCTGTGCTAGTACAAACCCAGAAGGATGAAATATACACAGTGGAACACCTTGTTACTTTCCAGAAATAAGTTCTTACATCTTTATTACATCTTACCTGGTTACAGGAAATGAACATGTACACTCCTTTTTATTATGCAGTAACATGATCAGTAATCTCTGATTTTTCTTAAAATGTAAATATTTGTAAATGCATCATAAAATTGGCTGATCTTATGACACAATATATAATGCACTGTATGATTCCATTAGATAGAAACATTGTACTATCTTGTCTCCTATTTACAGCTAAATTCAACATGGAAAATATCCTTACATCGGACATTGGAAGCATATCTGAATGTTTCAAAGTGTCATTCCCATGTGTGCACAGAAATTCTAATAAATGCTTTATCAGCCTGTGAACCTATAATCATATAAACCTATGCACTATTGTGAAATTCCTGGGAACGTGTTGTAACTTTTGTAAACCCTAAAGTGTTATTGTACACCTTGGATCAAATGATATCTACAAGCAGAGCAACATGCCTACTTGTTGTAGAATTCTAAGCTAGCTAATGAACATGTCTACTATTTGTAGAATTCTAAGCTACGTAATCACTGTTTACACATGAAAGAAGACAGATATTATAGCAATAAACCAAGGCTGGGTGTGGGTAATGGCGGATTTACCCACAGTTGGCTTTGTTTGGTCAAGGGGGCTTCGCCCTCAAACAAACAAAAAAAAATCAAACAAAGCCAAACATGAGTAAATCCAGCATTACCCACACCCAGATGTAGGTTATTGCTATTATACAATGAAATAATTTAAGACAAAAGATAGCTACTTTTCTTAAATAATGTCCTTGTATGAAGGCGCTGTGTTACTCTTCCACATTTTTCCCGGTATCCTGGGGCTTTCCTGATGTACTGACAATGTGCACGGGGCTTTCATTACCACGCTTATGCAATACATCAGTGGTGCATAAGAAAGAAATGGAGAAAGGAAGATCTCTGTTGCTTATTTTGTTTTGTTTTTAATTAAAAAAAAAAGAAATCTTGAGACTTTCAATGTACAGGAGAGATGGGACAGAGAAAATAAAAGGATAATCAGGTACACTTCTCTAATTTTGCATAACGTTCTGGATTATCCTTTTATTTTTTTATGTCCTGTCTGTCTCATTCTTCTGAAGTCTCTGATTTTTGAAAGTTTATGTAAAAAATAAAAATAAAAAATAGAGTTTCCGTAGTATATATTAATAGAAGAAAGCTCGGGTGACCAGTCTTTTTTTCCATTGGTATATGCTCTATTTACAATGGGCAGTCAGGCACCCTGGTCCAAATCACTGTGCTCATTTTGAATGTTAATAGCTAGCCATTGTATAATACAAAATATGAAATGCTTGCAAAGCAGTTAGAAAAGGCAGTGAAGATAAATTAACATAGTGCCTACATTCCTCTCTTTCACATAGAAATGTATCATATGCCAGGAAGCATTTACTAAGCTATGAATAACCCTTTACCTTAAAAATCTGATCAATGTAATCTGACCACTGCACTGAACATTTGAAATTGGACTGGGCAGCACTCATACGAAACTTTAACAGAAATGTGATTGTTTGAGAAGGCCTTGGTTATCCTTCATAAAACATGGTCTTAAAGGGCATATTCCATGTCATAAATAATGTGTGGGTCTGCTAAAAACTATACATAAGCCAGTTTCATTATCATAGGTTAATTTTGGATCAGTTAAGTGAGCTTAGCTCAGATCCAGATGTTAAAATCATTAATCAAGATATTATGAAGTTTGTATAGTTGTATTGAACAATCATACATAATGTGTGTTATTTAAGTTAGATTATGATGCATATGACATAGTGGTTGCTGACATATAGCAGCAAAAATACATATCTTAGTCTTTGCATATATCCCATAAAAGTAAAATAACATTGCAAAGACACATGAGTTATGTTTGTAATGTGATATAATGAATATATTATTTATTAAACTGAATTTTCTGCAATCGCATATGTGGCTTCACTGTTTCAAGAATGTTGAAACTTAGTGGTAAAGAAGCCTTTCTCTTAGTCTCACCACGGAGTGATCTTGGAGTTAGTATATTCAGAGATGCAGGATATAACAAGCACAACTCCACACATGGAGTATAGGTTGCTGTTTCAATGTGTATTTTAAAAGTCAATGTTTGTGAGAGTTGACAGCACTTTTGTAGGTCTTTGTGTTCCTTTGACAGCCACTTAGTCTATTACTGTGAATTCATCATAACATAAATAAATCACAGCACACAGTTAAAGTGTATAAGAACAAACCATGTGGTTTTGATTTTCACCATACTGTTTGATGAAGTATTGATAAAAATAATTTGAAACAAATACTATGCTACAAAGAATTATCCCATATGTGATGAATGGTATTATAACTATACTGGGAATGAAGCAGAAAATAAAGGGACACCAACTGTGACTAGAATGGGACAGTAGATGAGCATGGAATTCCACTAGAGAATGCGCAGATGAAGCCATGGCTATTGGATATTATACAATGTCTCCCCATTAATATTTCAAAACATGCACGCTGATTGGTCAGCGTGCCCGTTGTAAATCAGACTTATACTAATGGAAAAAGATCCGGTCGCCCGAACTTTTTCCATTAGTATAAGTCTTTTTTTTGTGT
The DNA here is from genome assembly GCF_019279795.1 of Protopterus annectens. Lineage (NCBI taxonomy): Eukaryota > Metazoa > Chordata > Ceratodontiformes > Protopteridae > Protopterus > Protopterus annectens. The sequence goes on from NC_056730.1 coordinate 1,014,284,354, forward strand.
GCGTGTTGGACAGAAATGGAAAACGGAAGAGCTCCATTGCTGTTATCTTGCTATGTTAAACTCGTTTATCATAGCGAGACAGCTTTAAAAAAAAAAGCAACTGAGAAAGGAAGATCTCAGTTGCTTTTTTTTAAGATATCTCGCTATGTTAATCTTTCTTAACATAGCGAGACACCTTTTAAAAAGCAACGGAGATCTTCCTTTCTCCGTTGCTTCCACACACAGCTCTCTAATGTACTGCGTAACCATACGCATGCGCAGTACATCAGAACTGCCGCAGAATACTGGACAACTGCGGAAGGGCAGCAAGGAAGCATTATACAATGCCATTATTTAAGAAAAGTTTTTTTTTTCTTAAATAATGTCACTGTATAATAGCAATAACCCACAGCTGGGTGTGGGTAATGCTGGATCTACCCACGGTTGTCTTTGTTTGGCCACTCAGGCTTCGCCCTTGTGACCAAACCACACCAACCATGACTAAATCCAGCATTACCCACATCCAGGCGTGGGTTATTGCTTAAATAGACCATGGTCACTCATTGCTGACAGGCTGTGGGATGGTAGATCAGTTACTGCAGTCACGTTCAAGTTTGGTAGTAGGGTAGGCAGAGAGCTCCAAATATCGGCAGCATGTATGAAGGGGTAGAAAGAGACCTTACCACTAAAAGATTGAGTGACAAGGTAGGCAGGGGAGCCAGATCAGCTAAGCACTGAGGAGAGGCAGACAGGGTATCTGCTGGCAGAACAGCTAATAAAAAGAAGAGGAATCAAGTTACTGATAAACTGAGTGAGGGTAGCAGGTTTCTGATAAAGGACACAATATTTGTAAGAGAACACTGTGAACACTGACCACTACTGAACCGTGTGGTTAGAAAAGTCTCCAGACGTTGACAAGAAGCATAGGGAGGTGACGGGGATCCATCGGCTGCAAGTCTGGGGAGAGTGAAGTCATCATGACTAGAGGAAGTAGTGGAAGGGTGTGAAAAGCATGAATAACACTGGCACATGGAAAGGAGACTTGTGAGGTGAATTCTATTAGTTAAAGGGCTATTTATGTAAACTGGGTGCTCCAAAGGGTGCTGGGTTGATGGGGTATGCTGTTCTTAGCAGAGTATCCGCATGTTGATTTTTTTTTTTCTGTGTTATGTCACACCTTCTGCTACACTAGTCATTTTTTAAGACTCTCACACCATCATCTCTGATGTACTTAAAGGTACTTGTATTCTCCTTCTGCAGTGGCAGCTGGCATGTACAAACCAAGAGAATGGGACACTGTAAACTGGAATTTGATACCTGATGTAAGCACTGAGCAAAGTAGGTTTGCACAAGGCATAATATATTCATGATTTTTAACCACTGATATCTTGTGATGCCGTAATGAAATCCCAAACAAATAAAAGAGAGGCAGCTCTAGCAACTTCCACATCTGTATGATATCTGCTTTAATATAGTCTGAGTGAATCAAACCCTGCTCATGCTTTGGCAATTAATGTTCAGCATCCACAGCAGGGAGAAAGTGAAACACTAATCCAGAACAGTCGGAATAAATGATGATGTATATTATGCAGAATGATTTAAATTAAACTCTGCCTGCTGAAGAAGTAAGGGAAGTACAAGAATGTAATCCCCAACTAGCAGAAGGATTTAAGAAGCTAAGTAAAAATAGATAAGAGAATGGACGTTGTAGCTCATATTCGAACATTTAATACTGCTAATTAAAAAGAAGAAGTCTGAAAGCAGGTTCATTATAAAATGTTAGTGTAAAATGTAAGGAGGCCTAACCCTTGGAGAGAAAAACTAACAGAATATTTGCATTTTTAAGTGCAGATCAAAGAGCAATCAATTTAAGTAATGAATACTTTCATGTACTAGCAAGGGGGAGAGGAATTGCTAGTCTTTTTTACACACCTAAGCAGGCAAATTATTTGGATAGATGAGAAGAGGCAATAACTTCCTGTACCAAAAGAAGGCTAGGGAGGAGGTATAATTTGTGGTAATACATTTCTAGTAAAGGTTATTGATAATGTACATGAGTTTACAAAATCAATGCAAATAAAGCAGTGTGACATGTTAATGTTCTGCACTGCAACAATCTCCCAGCTCCATTGATCACCTTTGTTTTTGTAACAGCTATAGTGTACTAGAGTTTTTTTTGAAACAGGGTAAAGAAACTAAATGTAAATGTAAAGGCATGGAAGCATATGGCCATTTTTTTAAGATTTTATATCAGTAATTTTGACATGTGAATGAAGCAGTGAACTTATGTTTTGGATCAGGACAGGGCTTGCCTTCTTGAATGATATTCTGTTAATAATAGCATGCCAAGCAGTTTCAGAACTGTATACATGACCAACAGAAAGAGACCAAGAGTGCAAGGCTATTCTTATTGCATTAAAATACTTTGAATGTATTCATTATTTATTTAATTTGAGAAAAATTAGCAAAGTCAGGACTTGCAATATCAAGCAGTTATATTTATTTTCTACAAAACACATGTCATAGTAGCGTACCATTTGTGGAAAGAACATCCTGAAAAATGTATTTAAAGGAAATGCTTAGATGCACAAAATGGGATGTTGCATCTGTATTCCATTCCTTATAGAGTCAGTGGTGGAACAGTTAGCACACTAGCCTTTAGTAGAAGGCTGTGGGTTCTATTCTCATACCTGGTTGATTGTTTGCTGATACTGCAGTGCAGTATGGGGGATGCTACACTGTACTCTCCCTTAGTTGAGATGTTAGATTGAGGCCCCATCTATGGTGGATGTAAAAGATCCCATGGCACCTACTGAAAAGAGTAGGGGAATTTCCCTGATGCTCTGGTCAAATTCCCTCTAGTAGTATCAATACCACCTTGGGTTTCCCCTGAAAAAGGCTACTAGCCTAGTAGGATTAACCTGGTTGACAAGTAAATATACATTTGTCTCCACGTGAACAGACATTGGTGTACAGTGGTTTGTTTACATCTTATTTACACATAAAATAAACATTTTATGTGAAAACAAGACTTAAAAAAGTGCTGCAACAATTTCCACATGGATGCACTTCATACCTCTCAACCTCTTAGAGCAAGAAATCTAGATAAAGCCATAAATAAAAGTGGGACAAAGGCCCTAAACTAGGGATAATTTTTAAAGATTGCTTTTACAAACTTAGAAAGTTGATAGAATAAGAGGTTTTGTATTAGCATGAATATTCTGATGGGTATGAAGTCTACAACTCAAATGTCTGTCATTATTTTCTAACTTCAGTCTTTAATGATTTGCCAGTAATTTGCTAGAAAACCACAATTTTTTTAAAAACGGACCAAAAATATGAGGCAAAACTCTGGACATTCTGTGAAAATCTGTACAGCTTAGGGACATGATGTTATTCTAAGCTTCAGACTGTGAATGGCATAAATTGTTGATACTGTTCTGGGTGCAGAGCACTTCTGTTCTCCTTTTCGTCTTTACTGAATTATACTAAGCTGATGGTGGTGTGGAAAAAAAGAAAAGTAAATAGAACAGTCACTCAGACAAGAAGAATATTTAACTTTTTTCGGATGCTGACTTTGTGTTTTAATTTGATGAATGACTTTTTTTTGGCATTGCAATGTCAGTTTACTTCCAACTACTACTGCCCACAAAATCATGTCATTGCAGTGGTAGGAGTGATTGCATCACAGACCGGGTGTATTAAAGTCCCATGCAGCATGCATGCTAAAATACTTTTATTTGGCTTCTTTTTTATTAATTAAATGTATTTTTTTTATTTATTTTTTGCTTTATAAGGATTTCTGAAATAGTGAGCAGACACTGTCTGTCAAGCCTCCAGCCCTTCCAACTTTACCAAGTAAGTCAGAAATTTGAACATGATCTTTAAGGAAGACAACAGCCCAGCCAGGATCTTACTGAGATTTGCTTCCAGTCTGAATTACAATGAGTAATTTAACACTGCCCAAAGCAGCATTTTATGTTGATAGCTGATAAAGCCATTTTCCATTTAAGAGGATATATTTGCACAGACACCGGTCTTCTCTGCCATTTGCACATTTACAGACAAACATAAACTGGCCAGTGGTAAATGGCCATCATTTATGCTTCAGTATGTCAAGATTACTTAGAGATATAAGCTCCAAGAATGAGAAACTGGAAAATAGAAGAACAATGGTAAGTGGGAAAAGGGGCAAAGAAAGTGTATCTACATTTGAGGAAAAAAAGAGGCAAGGTGACATAAAAACTGAAAATGAATATAAAGAACACCATTGCCAAAAGCAAGGCAAAAATGACCTGAACTAGTGATACTGAAAGGCAGTGGCGGCTGGTGACTTCAAATTAAAGGGGGGCTGCAGGAGACAGCTGAATGGGTGGGGCCAATGGGAAGGGGTGTGGCCAACTAGAAGGGGGTGGAGCTATGCTCAAAATCACAACAACTGGAACTTTAATTAAATACGCTGCCCTGGGTGCCAAATCATCATTACGAGAGTCCAAGCAAGACAAAATGAAGTGTAGAAGAAAAAAATATTTCAATGCATTGGCTACATGACAGCCTACTAAGTATCTAGATGGAAACAAAAACGTTTCGAGGCATGAAAAAATAAGTTACTTTTTAAATACATTACTGGAATGCCAGTCAAAATCAATTATAAAAAAAACAGGCATCACTCAACTCAAACCACTTATCCTTGCACTGCAGTTCTAATTATAATTTATATTCAGCTTTATAAAAGTACCAAGTAACATGCTGAAAGTAGCAATCTCTGTGATACCCCCACTTGTAAAAATATTTCTTATCCAAAAAAGACCTGCTGCTTGACAACAACTATCTACTTGTTTCATGGGGAAAACATGATCAAAGTAAAAAATGAACAGCAAACAAGAAACAAGCTCAAGATAAATTGCTTAAAGGATTACTGCACAGTTTATGGACCACACATGATAGATTGGCATTCTGCTTTAATTTTCGGGTAAAGCCTGCAAAGGTGACTGCAAGTCTCCAACAAATGTAATGAGCTTCTGAAAATACTGTAATCCTGTGCTTTATTACAAATACTACATCCAAAACCAACCTCCTGCACAAGGACTATTGCACGGCTCCAAATTCAAATAGGATCCAAAAAACATGTTCAGCCAGCAAACTGTGACCTGAAAAAGACATTTATTGATTATAATAGCATAAAAACAAGTAACCAGACCGGTTTCGGCTGGTAAAAAACACAGCCTTCATCAGTGTGAGCCAGAAAAGTCAAATGCTACTGTTTAAATACATTCAAGTTCAACTCCATTGGTTCATTTTCAAAATTGCTCATTAAGGCCAGATGGGAATAATCCACCTAACTTTACAATCCATTTCTTTTCTTTAGAATCTAAAATAGAATGACATCCAGTTTTGTTAGATTTGTTACACTTAACAACATCAATGATCATGAAAGTAAATTTTGCAGTTTTATGTGCCAAACAATGTTTATACAAAGCATTGTTAACTTTTTTATTTTTAATGTTACTTACATGTTCAGAGATTCTCAGCCTGAGAGGACGAGACGTTTGTCCAATGTAAAAGGACCCACAGGTGCATGTTGCTAAATAGACTAACCAGTCACTGTTACAATTAGCAAAAAATTGGATGTCATAAACCATGGCACAATTTTTACTCGTAAATTGTTTAGATTTGGTTACTTTATCACAATTGATGCAGTGGCCACATGGGAAGCAGCCAATCAGAGGTTCACCAGTCAAGGTGGTTTGTTGTAAGTGAGCATGCCCAGTGTCATGAGTATGTTTATAATGGTTAAAGCAAGATGCCAAGTTCTTACCTTTACGAAATGAAAACAGGCATCTGTCTTATATTATGTTGGCTAGTTCTTGATCACATTGTAATATGTTCCAGTGTCTATGTATGCTGTTGATTAATAAATCAGAATTCCTGGCATAAGTGGTTACAGGCTGAGAATCTCTGAACATGTAAGTAACATTAAAAATAAAAAAAGTTAACAATGCTTTGTATAAACATTGTTTGGCACTTAAAACTGCAAAATTTGCTTTCATTGATCTTGTTAAGGGTAACAAATCTAACAAAACTGGATGACATTCTATTTTAGATTCTAAAGAAAAGAAATGGATTGTAAAGTTAGGTGGATTATTCCCACGTGGCCTTAATGAGCAATTTTGAAAATGAACCAATGGAGTTGCACTTGAATGTACTTAAACAGTAGCATTTGACTTTTCCGGCTCACACTGATGAAGACTGTGTTTTTACCAGCCGAAACTGGTCTGGTTACTTGTTTTTATGCTATTATAATCAATAAATGTCTTTTTCAGGTCACAGTTTGCTGGCTCAACATGTTATTACAAATACTGTCATATGCATTTCAATACCTAAGGCTTATATATTATCTAGTTATGTAAATATTCTCTGCATAGCAACAACAAAAAGGCTTTCAATGTTGGTAAATCTTTAACAGTATGCCTATTAAAGCTTACTTGCATCTTATCGTCTCAGACAAGCTTACCTGATGGTCATTAAAGCACTGCTACTTAAACACAGAGCAACAGGGCACTGAGACAGCATGCATTTTCTGAATAATAAGAAGCATAAATCAACAGTATAAAAATATGACAGAAAAACCAGAACATTCTGCAAAATCAAGGACAGATGAAAAGCCACTGTTGTACTTGTGGCTACCGTGGATGGGGAAAACTCTGCACACTTACACTGCATAACTGCTCCTTGCCTTGCTTGGACACATCCAGAGTCACTAAATGAGGGAGTGGGATGCAACAAGTATGTCACAATTTGAAATGTCTCTGGCTGACGGTGATGGCTCTGATACTCATACCGCTCAACCTCAGAGCAAGAAATCTGGATAAAGCCATACAGAGAAGTGGGACAAAGGCTGAAAAATAAGAACAATTTTTAAATATTGCTCTTATAAACTTAGCTATGGTAGCGTTGTCGCCTCACAGTAAGATGCTGTCCGGTTCAATTCTCAGCTAAAGCGTCTTCTGTGTGGAGACATGTTGAAGGTTGTGGGTCAGGGCTGGTAACTCGGCATGTAAAAATCAACTACCAATTATTAGCGGACTGGAGTTCCGCTGTGGCGACCCCTAACTGGGAAAAGCCAAAAGACTCAACAACAACAGACTTAGAAAGATAATAGAATAGTAGTAGGTCTTACATTAGTATGAATTTTCTGAAGGGTATGAAGTCTGAAACTCAAATGTCTGCCATTATTTTCTAACTTCAATCTTTAATGATTTGCCCCTAATTTGCCAGAAAACCACAGTTTTATGAAAATACAAAATTGCCACACAACACAGCTGGGGACCTGTCAAAGAAGGGACACTTTTTTAATATTAGTACTGTTAACTTGAGCAGCTGACAAAATAAGAGAATCTACATGCATTCTGAAATAAAAGTAATCTATAACTCTGATCATTACAGTTATTTATAATTGTAAACCCTCCATGTTTTCTTCCAAAATTGCCATTTTGCGGAGGGATTATTAAGGGGAGAGTAACATTTTGAGCCAAAATTGGGGGACAGTTGAAAGGTTTGGATATTCCTAATTCTATAAAGTGATTTATTTGCACGTACCTCTCAACCTCTTAATGCACGAAACTTCGACAAGGCCAAATATATTCGGGAAACATACAAACAGTACTAAAAATTGCTCTTGTATAAACTTAGACAGTCGATAGAATAACAGGTCTTGCTTTAGCATGCATTTTGTCTGAAGGTTATGAAGTCTGAAACTCAATGTCTGTCATTATTTAGTGACTTTATTCCTAAATGATTTGCCAGAAAACCACACATTTTATGAGGAACAACCCAAAAATAAGAAGCAAAAATCTATTCATTCTGCAAAAATCTGGACAGTTGAGAGGTATAGTTCGAATGGAGCCTCCCCCTGCAGCCATTCCAACGTCCCATTCCTTGGCTATTTTGCCCCATTTACCATAAGCACTGTAATGTGCATACTGCTTTACTTCTGCGATGATTTGGATTTCATTTGAAAGTTTTATTTCGCATTTTACAGTACAAACACTAATACACATCTGCTAAACAAAGCAATGAAGTCTCACAATGAAAACAGACTGAGCATTAAAACTTCTCTGCACTTGAAACTCACATTCATTGAAACAGCATTGAAACACACATTCAAAGAAAATACATTTTGCCAGTGGCAGATAAAGATTAACTTTGGGCTGTTTTCAAATCATAGGCCCCCTTGCACACGAAACATACATGTGTTCATTGATACACCTTCCTATATTCCTTGTAAAATACAGTATAGTTGTTAGATGATGTTTTAAATTTATTGCTTTGAAAAGTTTTTCCAGTAAACAATGAAACAAAATGCATGCACCAATAATGACAAAACTGCCCAATTCAGAACATTTCCATCAAAAAAATCTACTCAAATTTCTACAATCCACCAATATCAGTAAATATGCACAATCTCTGAAGAAGTAAAAGTAATTTAAATAATTCCACATTAAAGAGATTTGTAACTAATGAAGAGGTTGCTGCTAGCAAACAACTTTATATTTCATTGTTTCATCTACAAATAAAGTGCCTGTTGCCCTTGAGAAATAAATTGCCTATGTTACATTAAAAAATGATAAGCTAGTAATATTGCAATATGAAATGGATGGCAAACTGATAACAGGTTCATAGTTACTAGGTATCTTCACCAAAAAGGACTGCAGCATCCACCCCCTTTGCAAAACAGTACAGTATCAGTAATGCCTCTACATACTGTGGGAGTAGAACCCACAGCCTTCTGCATCAAAAGCAAATACACTACCTGTTGTGATATTAACAATGCAAGCAGACTCAGCATAAGCAGCACTAACCTTCTGTTCCCCTACAGCTCTCAGCTCCTTGTAAAATCTACTTGACACTCAGCTGTATCTCTGAACTTTGCAGTGCAAGAAATCTGGAAAAAGCCAAAATTTATTGGGGGGGGACAAAATCCAAAAACCAGGGACACATTTAAAACATTGTTTGTATAATGTTGGAAAGTTGCTAGAATAAAATGCTGTGTTACCACCATACATTTCACTGCCAAGTCTTGAACCCAGGACTCTGTGCAAAACAGTCAGAGCAACATACCACTATGCCAAATCATCTGTTTTGTGAAAGAGAGGAAGACTGAAACATAAATGGCTATGATTTAGTGAATTCAGTTCTCACCATAGCTGTCAACCTCTGAGCACAAAACACCAGAACAAAGCCAATAATGGGGGAATACAGCCTCCAAACATATTCAGTGAATTCAGTTCTCACCATAGCTCTCAACCTCTTAGCACAAAACACCTGGACAAAGCCAATAATGGGGGAATACAGTCCCAAAAATAGGGACAAATTTCAAATATCCATCTTATAAACTTAGAAAATTGCTAGAATAAAAGATTTTGTGTTACCATGTACTTTCTGAAGAATATGAAGTCTGAAATTCAATTGCCTGTCATTTTTATTTAATATTTGTTAACCAGGAAAGTATAACTTGGAACAAAAGACAATTTTCAGCAGAGGCCCAGGGAGAAACACTCCAGACACATGTCTTTGTAAGATGGGAGGACACCAAAACACCCAGAGAAAACCCACACAAATACAGGGAGGATATGCAGACTCCACACAGAAGGCACCCCAGCCAAGAATCAAACCAAAGAACCAGTAGCTGTCAGGCAATAATGCTACCACTGCACCACTGTACCATCAATTATGTAAAGAAACAAAAAATACAGAAACCACAGATTTTATGAGGACCATAACAGAACAAATATGAGGCAAAAATCTGCAATTGTTTTACAAATGGTGGTGGGTAGGGAATTTAGGCTCTTGCTACCTGCATCCAAGGAACAGGGTTCAAGTCTGAGGTATTTTCTAATCAGTACCCACCACCTGAGTTCTACACACACCTCAGTTTCAAAAGCACCAAGCTACCTATTCAGATGTTGCAGTTGCATTCTCTTCCTGCAAGAGCAAGCCAACACCCAGCCAGACATGGCATTCCCTTCCTGTGAGAGCAAGCCAATACCCAGGTCCCAGCCTGCAGACATTGCAGTCCGATCCCCTTCAAGTCAATGCAGTTGACTTCTGGGATGTCTGTTGTCTGAATGGTGTTCCTAATCTAGACTGGTCCACTAGCAGTCCAGATTGATTCCTATGTGTGATGCATGTGTGGGTGGAGTTTTGGGAATAGCATGTGTGGGGGGAGTTGTGCAGTTCCAGGGTCACTTTTGTTTTATTTAATTTTAATTTCTCGCTTTTGTTTTATTTTTATTTCATTTTAATTATTTTTTATTATTTTAATTTAATTTTATTTACAGCTGGAAGGGCTGCAGTCCTGCAGTCCAATAGCATGAGCCACCCCTGCTGAAAGGACAGCTGGTATGAGACTACAGCAATCACAAACTGTGGAACACAAAGAAAAACATGACTGGAATGCAAAACTTCATAATACTACTTGTGGATGAATTGTCTTATGTTAAGCAAGGGATCTAAGCTCTAGTATTGACATAATAAGACACAGAGGACAGGAAGCCATAAGGGTCATGCTGACAGGTGACATGCACAATGTGTTTTGACCAGGTTAATCCCATTAGGTATGTGCCCTGTTTTCAGAAGAGGCATACTCTGGTATCCTTACTGACTATGGATTATTTGATAAGTGCACTGTGGATAGTTCCTTGATCTCTTCAATAAGTGCCATGGGATCTTTGACATCCATCCAAGCATCAACTCAAGTGAATGAGAATTCATTTTAACATCTTACCCAAAGGATGGAACTTTAGGCCTGCAATACCCCCTTATGTTGCACTGGTACAGTAATCCAGCTCTCAGATGTGGGAATGGAACCAGCAGTCATCAGATATTCTCAGCATCAAAGACAAGTGTGCAAACAGTTGAGCTATTAACTCTTTCAGTGCTCAAAACTGAACATGAAACATGTTACCACTAAGATTATAAATGAAAGTGAGACAATGCTGGTGGGCTTAGGTATCACAGGTGATAAATGAACTTCCCTTGACAGTTGTCCAACCTGATAACAGGATTACCTTATTGCCATATGCTGCCTGCTGTAGATGGTGGAACAAGCCTCTGGCATATCAATCCAAACTATTCCTTATGTACAATCTTGAAGAAAAGAGGTAAGTGAGTGGGCATAAAAATATCTTCCTTGGATATAAAAGTCCAGGGGAGTACTTCCTTTTGAATAAACAGTATGAGAAACACCGCTATTTAAAGATGAAATTAGAAGGCTCAAAAGAGTTTTATGGAATTATTTTGTCACAGAAGTGGTGTTTTATGATTGTCATCTCCTTCCATAAGATGTGGTAAGTTTAAAAAACATTCAGAAACATTTATGAGATGGACTTAAGGGGTTTCTATAAAGAAAAGGAAAAATAACATCTTTATTAAGCTGGATTTTCAGCTCTGGAAACCAGTAGGGAACATGAACAAATTGGATGAGGCAAGCAGTATTTATCTGTAATTATGGAAATGTAGAGATTATCTTATATTTAGAATCACTTAGTCATTTGGGAACAAGTCATCACCATACAATCTGGTCCACTCCCATTCACTTACACCTAAAATAAAATCAATCAAGTTATGATTCTAGACTTCAGCGAGGAGAACTTTAAAGTGTAAGTAGTCTGTAAAGCAATGGTGCCGATGGTTAATGAGCCTTATACAGCAATCATGAAGTGTAAAAGAAAACAAGAATACAACAGAGCAACAGTGCCAGTCAAAACAGCAAAATCCTAAGCTGAGAAGTAGACAGCCAGTTTAGTTAGAAAGGTGGGAAAAGCCTTTGATGGGCAAATTTGAGAACATTAAAGGGTGAAGAAATGACAGGAAGGGAGATAATTTAGAGGACATGTATGCAGGTGGACAGTCAATACTGTTTTCACTGATCATGTCTGGAATGCAACTACTTACCTGTGTAAAACTATTTATGTTAAGTGTTACAGTTAATTCAAGGAGCTTGACTTGCCACAGATCCAGATATGTAGAAGGGAGTTTGTCTTGCCTTTGTATTTAAAACAGTCATAGCAAGATTTTAATTTTTAGTGGGCAATCTGCATGTGTTTCCAGCAGGTCATGTATGGCTGAGGTCACACATAGGAGGTGAAGACTTTGATATTGTGTCTCACAGTAAACCAGACTGTAATGAGATAGAGGGAGAGTCTGAGCAGCTTGGAGCAGCCTGTTAGATAAAACAGTGATAGAATATAGAACTTTTGAATAGCTGAATGGAAAATAAAAAGGAGAGTAAAACAAGTTAGATTCAAAAATATCAAGTATTGGAACTGCATGATGCAGGTAAAATGCAAACTAGCTCGAGACTTCATTTGAGTCTTTGAATTCCTGTTTTGTTTCAGCCTGTAAGTGTTTTTTAGCTGTATGTTTTACTAACCCATGTAACCTTTCATAGCACAATGCTTGGATTTCTGGGAGGCTATCATATAAAGCATTTTTATATGTAACACACACATCAGAGCATGTTAGTTCAACTTCATAGAATAGCAGTAGACTTGAGTAGGGATGGGGTTGTATTAGAAAAAATACAACCTACAGCTCTGCTGTGGACTGCAGTACACCAAAAATTCTTTGCACGTTTCATTTTTTTATGTTTTCTCAAAAAAACATCATTAGAGATATTCAAAATGCTTGCGTTTACTAAGGCAAGCATGCATGATATATTCCTGTAATGTAAAGTAAAGTTATATTCCCAACAGCAAATCAAATGGAATTTAAAGGAGGCAGTTTTCTTCTCAACAAACATGCATACTTTAGGCATGTGTAAGACTTCTAAGAATACCTTATGACTTTTCAATAATTTAGGTTCTGTCTGTTATTATTTTACCATCTCTACAACCTCTATTGCTTGATCATTTTTTCTAATCTTAAGAAGGAAATGCAGTTTAACACTTTGCTTCTAAATTCCCTTCAGCAGGCCCGCCCTAATATTTGTAGAGTTTGATGTAGACTTATCTCTACCCAAACCAGTAAATGTCCATGTATTCAACCTTGTCACCAAATCATACATGCTACTGTTTGAGTTCTATACTAGTAAAGCATTCCACATATTGCCACCATATTACCTCCGTTGTATGGAAATCTTTCTACATGGTCCATCTCATTAGTAAGGGTATCTCATCCATGGACAAGGAGGTGATAAAATCCCTGTATTATTCCCTTATAAGACCCATTATTGAGTACAAGGCCCCTTTTGGCATGTATCTCACAAAGCACATACAGCAGCTGGAGAAACCACAGAGGTTCCTCACCAGGAGAATCCAGGTTTTCAAACATCTACCCTACACGGATAGGCTATAGGCCCTGTCCCTCTATTCAGTCTCCTACAGACTCCTCAGAGGTGACCTCTGTCTGGTATACAAAGCAATCTCAGACCCCACCTTGATGGGATTGTTGCATATCCACAAGTCAAGCTCCACTCGAGTAACCCACATGTATGACCTCAACCTGGTCTGTGACATCAATAGGACTTGATGGCAGGACAAATTTGTGTGGAATAGACTCCCTCTCCACGTCAAGCTTAGTACCTCATTAATGCCTTTTAAGTGCAACCTGGATAACTGGATGGGGAACAGAAAATACAACCCTGGGATTCCACCTGTGTCCCTGCTGGACAGGGGCATCGGGTGCTGAGTTGTCTGAACATGGACTAAATTATTGGCTAGGCTTGTAATGGCCTCAGAGCCCATAGCCTAGTAACTTCCTATGATCCTATGATCCTATTATTATTCATAGTAAATCTTTATTAGTGCATGTATCCATATTCAATGTTTGGTTGAATTTGTCTTCCACAAGATAGGGTGTTTCAACAGTTTTGTTTCCTGTAACTTCATCTGAAAAATATTCAGCAGAGTTATGTACCTTTTACTTTCTTATGCCTCTTTTGGATTGCATTTTTCCAAGTAATTACTCTCTTATAATCAGTGTTCTGATATACCTTAGTTTCTTTTTATTGAGTCTACAATCTCATTAGGTCATCTCCTCAACATACCTCACATATTTTTTCTATGCATCCATTACAATCCTTTGATACATTTTCTGACCCATGTGGGGGAGAATGGTATCTCAAAATATGTTAGAAACTTTCCACTCATTCCTTCCAAACAGAATTTCTTTCTCTTGCACTTTCGACAAGTAACAATATGCATATTGACACATACTTCTTTTAGTAAAGAACAACAAAATCAGACGTGGAAAAGTAAAACTGAACATATATACATTTGCCCATACAGTCAAGCCATATCTGTGTAGAGCTCATTTTTATTCAGCTGGTGGGTCCATCCTTCTAAAACATTTGCATCATCTATTAAGGTAAATGCTTCAGAACCCATAGTCAACCAGTAGGAGAACAAATTACAGTAGTAAACATTGTGAAATACCATGCCCTTACCCAAAAATATTCAGTCTTTACAAACATAACTGCTTGAGATCAAGTTGTTATACTTCATTAATCTGTAGTTTCTATGTGTTGTTCTTCTTCTTCTTCTTCTTTCAGCTTTTCCTGGTTAGGGGTCGCCACAGCGGAACTCCGGTCCGCTAATGATTGGCAGTAGATTTTTACGGTGCCGAGGTGCCAGCACGATGCCCAACCTTCAACGAAGGCACGCCCATTCACGCATGTCTTTCGAACGCCACTCGACCATGGGGAGGACATGCAGACTCCACACAGAAGGCACTCCAGACGAGAATCAAATGGGACAATCTCTTGCTGTGAGGCAACAATGCTACCGCTGCACCACCGCAGCTTAGATATCCTTTAAACAAGTGAGACTTGCCGAGACTTAAACAATGATTGCACTCTACAATGCTAGCTCCTTAAGTTGCATTGTTATTTCTCTTATAAAAGAATGATAAAACAAATGACCAGTGAAAGAATCAATAATTCCAAATCATACAACTGACTAAAGTGAACAGTCAAACACACATTAAATGGTACAAATTTATCAGTCAATTATTTCCATTGTACATATTTATTATATTCATTTATTTGCTTGATTATTGAATGGCTGGTTGAATGATTGAATTGTTGTTTGTTTGTTTATTGGTTTCTTTTGTTCACCAGGGTAGTCTAGCTGGGCTTTCATATCTTTACAATAGAATCCCAGGGAGAAAAAGCTCCAGCAAAAAGAACTAAAGTTACAATTTCGGGTCTATAGCATATGATTGAAGTTTGAAAACTTCGAATCATTAAAGGACAAACTTTAATGACCGAAGTCTCAGAACTTCAAACACATATAAAAAAAAAAGTAAAAACAGTAAAAAAGAAAAATGCTCTATGCAGGGGGGGAAGCCCCCCTGTACTTCCACACTCCTCGCTACTTAAAAATGCCAACTCCAAGATTACACTACAGTGCAGTAAAGGGAAATCTTCCCTTTCCACACTCTATGGCAATCTCCATTATATGCTTTGAGGTTTTACAACTTTGATCATTAAAGTTTGTTCTTTAATGATTCGAAGTTGTAAGACTTCGATCATATGATAGGAACCCACAAGGATTGTTAATCTAAGACATATGCAAAAGAGATATTAAGTTAACATGTACATTTAATACAGATTATATACAAGATGATCACTGTGCACAAAATGATTATATTTGTTTCTGGATATTTAGTGGTGGAAGAGGAGGTTAGTATTTCAAATAGGTCTCCAGAGATGAAGAAGAGAGATAGAGAAGACAGAGTAAGAGAGGGAAGGGGGTAAGAGGGTAAATAAGAGGGCAGTATTCAAAGTAAGATGAGGAAGAAGGAAAATAAGAGGATGAAGTGGAAGGTATGATGTGAGAATCAGAGAGTAATGCACAATAAAAAGGATAGATGTGTTGGATTGTATTTATCATTTAACACAGGTACAGATGCATTTAAAGACAGATATTTCTTTAAGTTTCTCTGAAACAGTTTGGAGGTAGTTTGAGTGGCATGTTTTATAAGGAGCAAGTTCCAGAGTTTTGTGATATGTACTTACAGAGGGAATCACCAAAATGATTACTTGATTTAAATATAGGTGGGAAGTTTAGCTGTTGAGATTTAAGTATTTTTTGGAGTGCTGTGTTATTAGGTTTTTAAGAGCAGGATATTTGTAGGTTTTAATACGATACTATAAGCTAATTTCAGCTGAGAGTAGTACAGTGTGTGGGGTAATTCACACCAGTGTAGTTGCTGGATTAAAGAATGGTGATGGGTTCTGTTCTGGCCATGGGTAACAAATGTTGCTCTTTTGTTATAACATCTTTCAAGTTTGTTTGAAAATGTTTCGCAAATGTTGGGTTAAGTAGAAGCAGCATACAGAAGGCTCCAGAGCAAGAGAGTTTGAGCACATTGCAATTTAGCGTGTCGAGAAAAGACTGAGTTAATTCTATATAGCATACCTCTTGCCTTGATGAGCTTTAGAGAACACTTAGTTGATGTGTTGTTCAAATTCTAGATGTTTATCTATGACAATTCCAAGTAGCGTTGTCTGATTTACCTCTTCAAGGAAGTGTTATTGTTAGAGATTATAGTGATGGGATGACGTTTGTGTATAACAGAATTTGCAATGTATGCACTATATTTCTTTTCTTTTTCTATATATATAATATTCTTCTAATTTAAGCAGACAAGTCATCTGGGGCCAAGTAAAGCATACTATCGGATATGGGCTTGTTCATGAGGCAAAGGCACCTACAAGACATCATTTAGAGTCTTAAAATTGATCGATAATATTTATTTATTTATTTATTTATTTATCATTATTTATTCATTTATTTATTTATTTATTTATTTAGCTATCCTTTTTAACTAGGTTAGTCCCACTAGGCTATTAAATAATCAAACCAGGAAAATATAAATAATTTAAATACTTATTTTATGTGACATGCCATATCATGGGGAAAAGAAAGAACAATGGTTGTATGTACAGACTGTATGGTTCATGAGATTATATTATAGGCAAGAGTTTCATATTCTAGTAATATTTCAAAAAACAATTACAGTTTTTGCAACACCACTCAGGCTTCAGAAAATGATAGCCAATATGCCAGCTAACATTTAATATGTAATATGCACATTTACTAACATATTCAAGTTTGATAAAACTGTTTATGCCAACATGCATACAGACTGGTGAATGACATCATGACAAAGGTCATATCACAATGGATAGAAAGGTTGCTTTTGCTTTGTACATATCATATATGGTTTATTATAAAGGGTTATGATTGGGTCACCAATTATAACCTACTTATTATATATTCCAGACATGGAAACCAAGAAATTCACCTTGAAGCTCAAGAGATGAATCTTGGCATCCATGTCAAGAATCTATAATAAGGGGCTATGATCAATAACCCAATCATAATCCTTTGCAGGGCATGGAGCTTTATCTGCTCTATGTACTACTAGTTACAGTGGAAAAAAATCGCACAGTATTTTGCTGGCTTTCACAGCAGTAAAACACTTAGCAGATCCTGTCAGAAAGGTAGGATCACTCTGTGCATTACATTTAAACTTAATTCTCATGCCTCTCAACTGTCCATAGTTTTGCAGAACATCCAGATTATTGCTTCATATTTTTTTTGGCTTATTTTCATAAAATCTATGATTTTTCGGACAAATCACTGAGGACTGAAGTAACAAAATAATTGCTTACATTGGAATTTCAGAGTTCATATCCTTCAGAAAATCCATGCTTGCATATCTTGTTATTCTAGCAACTTTCTAAGTTCATTAGAGGAACATAGGACACTTTACCCATACAGACAGCAGGCAGAAACAAATCTTTTATTTCTGTCACTGTCATTTGCGAGTGAATACTGGTGGATTTTACTAACTGCAAGGTGCTCAACCTGACCTTAACAACTTTAGAGGGGGTGCTTAAAATTGGTTAAGGTCAGGTCTCGTGCCACTCTAGCACTTAACTGGCGTGTCTTTTTCTGAATATTAGAGCGTAATCATCACACTCCATGTATTACAATGCTATTTATAAATATATGTCACATATGTACAATTCCATGTTTTTATTAGTAATTCAGAAATTGTATACGCTTTAAAAAACTGATAACATTTGGTGAAATGTCATATTAGCAGTTTTAAATATTCTAGCAATACCCTGGCATAGATTTTACAGTTTCAGGGATATTGGAGGTTGATTTGTTAATAAAATAGAGCTTCTTTTTCTACCTTAAAACAAACATAAACACATTGGAATATATATTTCGTAATAACGCCAGAAAACGTTTTTTGAAAAACAGCTTTGCTGCTCATCATTTATAAGAAGTCTTTGCAGTTCAGGTTGCATAAAATTAATTTGTTCTTTGGTTATTATAGAGATTTTCAATGTAAAGGCTCAAAATGCCTATATGAAGGAGATGATGGATGTAGCTTTGTTTCAGAGTTAATGAAAAAATAAAAATTTTTTCAATATGAAATCAAGAGATACACTGTAAAAGACACATGAAATGCAGCCTAAAATATACGTACCAGTAAAAATTCAGTAATACTTAACCTGATCAAAAAGTCTTCACCAGTGAGTTTAATACCAGAAATTACTCATTGAATGTAATCTAACAAGTAGCAGGAAAACCATATGAATGCAGTGAAAGACAGGCCACAGTGAGACTGATGGCACTCAGTCAAGCAAGGATAAACCACACTGTTAAAAGCGGAATCAAAACTGAATATAATTACTAATTTTTTTTTTTTTTTGCCATAAGTTAAAATAATTCATTACATAATGGGGCACAGAGATTCAAAGCCAGTTTTTATCATCCTTGTAGGTCCATGATCCTCCACCCCCCACCCCAGTAGACTGAACAATAAAGAATGAAACCATATACATAAAAGTCAGTCTAAACAAATTCAGCCCAATATAAGTTAAGGGCATTTCATACATGAAAAATCTTACTGTACTGTGGATGTATCCTGAGGAACAGATGGACTGATTTTAATCTTAGTAACATTATCCACTGGTTATTGTATTGTTTATTCACACTGAAAGGAGGTCAAAGAGTTGTGCATGATGAGATAAACGGTACTGCACAACCTCTCCATAGGTCAGAAAATGTATATGCAGATAGTCTGATGTGCCAGGGGTCTCACTGGACAGGGATACTGCCTTCATATATTAGATGTCTCTGCACAACCTTTCCACAGCTTGTAAATGCACATACAGATAACTGGATGTGTGAGGGATCTCACTGGACAAGGATACATAAGGATATACTCCATGCCTTTTGGCACACTGCAGAAGGTACACCAACTTAACTCGTCCTCTACTCAGTATTTCCACCACCATCTGTAATTTCTCTCCAAGCTTACTCAGCCCAAAGAGCTTGTGGTCAAACTAGATTTCATGATGAGGCTTAAGATGTACATACTGTGGAGCAAGTAAATGTAGACCACCAGATGTGGCAGAATTATAAGGCACTGGCAAGACAAGTGGCTTAGGGTCATTAGCATTAATTCTCCCCAAGACGCTGGTCAATTAAGGAAGTCAAAGTGTTGTATGTGATGTTATATAAATCGCTGTCATTATTCAGTCTGATATCAGATGGATGTACTAGTGGAAGCACAAGCCTAGAATGAACTTGGCAGTGGTCTAAATACAAAACTGGGCCCACCAACAGGTCCATAGTAACAAGATGAAGCTGGAAGACCGAGCTCAAGAAGTCCCCACGTATATTGTCAGAAGAGCTAACTATCTGATGGAAGTAGAAACTATCCAAATTAACAATAAGATCCTCAATGCATTCATTATATTTTTCATTGTCCCACATATTAATGTCACCCATGATTAACCATCAGGCAGATTCATAAACAAGACTCATGCACCAGTGTAATTCCAAGTGATGAAGAGAAATAAATAGCAATGTAAACACCTGCATTGCTCCAGCTAGTGCTATATATAACACAGAAACTAAAAAGTAAAAGTGAAAATAATAATCTTTCATTAATTTGTGTTATTCAAAATGTACTACAAAAATACACGCTTCAGATAAAACGTACAACAGCATATAAAAATGTTCCTATACAAAACAAAAAGAAAAAAAAACAGATAATAGTTTATATTTAGAAAGGAAGTGTTAAATAGCACTATAGCTTTTTACAGTATGAGAAGAGACTGCAAGTCAATAACTCATTTGCAGTACAACCATTATTTTAGCAAATGACATCTTCTTTTTCTTCTTTCGGCTTTTCCTGGTTAGGGGTCGCCACAGCGGATCACCTGTCCGCTCATGATTGCCAGTGGAGTTTTACAGTGTCTGGTTGCCAGCCCGGCGCCCAACCTTCCACAGAAGGCACACACACACACACACACACACACACACACACACACACACTCACTCCTAGGGCCAATGTAGAGTGCCCAATTCACCTACAGCATGCTTTTGGGATGTGGGAGGAAACCGGAGCACCGGGAGGAAACCCACGCGACCACAGGGAGGACATGCAGACTCCACACAGAAGGGACCCCAACCAAGGATCAAACCGGAAAACCTCTTGCTGTGAGGCGGCAAATTTTAGCAAATGACATATCTTTGTCATATAACTCGCATGGACAGTGCCATATTTTCATGAAGATGCTTTTACATGAAATGCCTGCAGAAAATGTCTTCTAAAATAAGTAGCCTGTTAGCTTGTAACAATAATGATACAGTGATATCAGTATTCTCCTTTAAAGGGGTCTTTAAGAAATGAGTAAACCCACAAATGTTGAAGGGTTGAGGAACATTGATTATATGTACAAATAATTGCAAAGGGAGGTATTCCATAGCTGTCAGTTATTAATAAAATTCCCATTAAAATATTAGTTTCCCCTCTGACATGGAGAAACCTGATGTGATGTGAATTTTCTAGGGCAAAGCAAAATAATATCTAATATCCCATGTCTCTCTTATTCATAACATTTTTAGTAAAACTGTAACATTAGTTAAACTTGTTCCTAGACAACCAGAAAGTACCTAATACTTCATAGGCTCTTACAGGTTTAGTAAGTGGCATCTCGTCTGCACGTTATTTTTCATGGGATGCCATGCACTCAGATGTTGGTCTGATGGCGGAGTTGTCTAAAATTTTCAACATCTTTAGTGCTGGTATGAGACTTAATACATTTTAACCTCTTAGTGTTAACCAAGAGGTTGAAGACTCATTATATCAGAACATGAGTAAATGCTCCTTCTACACAAAGGATATTCAAGACTTTTTTAAAAATATAGAACATAGCCGGTGTTCTGTCTACAATGTTAGTGCAGAGAACAAATGCTCTGAACTGTTAATGAGTTAATTCCTCTGCCCAGCATACAGGGTTTAATTCCTTCCATTTTCATTTGCCTGCTATGTAACACTGAGCAAGTCACTTAACCAGATAGCACTCTTGGGTCAACCCTGAAATTGTCCAGTGGGTTTACCTGGTCAACAAATAGGTAAAAAAATACACACGCACACACGCATACACACACACACACACACACACACACACACACACACACACACACACACTTATATATATATATATATATATATAGGTCTACTTTGTATGACCTAAATTTCATTTCACTGAAATTCATTTGACTGAGACCAAAACACTGAAAGTTCAAAAGACTGAAAACTCATTTGACTGAAACTCATAACATCAAATCAATTTGGATTAAACATCAAATAGTAGCTATGGAAAAGCAGAAAAAATGGTATGAATAGGAAAAGCACTATTTTTTAAACAAACATGGAAACCATACTGGATTAGTCTTTAAGTCATTGATGGAACTAACATTTGTTGCCTCTTATATTTTTTTTGTTTTGGTTATTTTCTGCTTGTACTTCTTTTGCAGGCTCTAGAGTCTGCATGTCCTCCCCGCGGTTGGGTGGGCGCTCGAAAGACATGCGTAAATGGGCGTGCCTTCACTGAATGTTGAACATCGAGCTGGCACCTCGGCGTTCCTGAAAATCTACTGTCAATCATTAGTGGACCAGAGTTCCGCTGTGGCGACCCCTAACCGGGAAAAGCCGAAAGACAACTTCTTTTGCAGGCTCTATAGTTTCTAAATACTGGAATAGGAGGGGCCCAGATTGAAATCTCTGGTCATGTGACATCAATGACAGTGAACTGAAGTTCACCTTGCCTTGTCTTTTGTCCATGTCAGCATTCATAGTTTTTAAATTAGTTGATGTAAATACTTCATCATACTATGTTTAAGGATGAGCTATAATAATATTTACATGGCAGGAAAATGGGATCCTTCCTAGGATGCACAGATCATTTGAAATGTAATTGAAGTGGAACTGGAAGTGGTGAATAATTTGCATTCTGGTTGACAAAACAAACAAAAAATAGTTTCCAAATTGCTTCCTCTTCATCTTTTTGTCCTCATTTTTCTGCTGTTTGCCTTTCCCATTTCCTGCTATCTGTCTGAGTGTAGCTTAATGTATATTTCTCTGTAACAGTCTTCAGTCCTGCGCTCCCAATTTTCTTCCTTTGATTGTGCCGATCCCCAGTTTTCCAAAGTAGTCATACACTGCACCATAAATACACATACATGCATGAAGACAGACACACATACACTCACATGTCTGTATGCATTAAAGCCTACTTGTTCTCTTTGCAGTTCATGTTCTTTAAGATTTCTGTGTTACATAACTGAAGAAAAATGATCACACTAGAAGTTACTGTCAGACCTTAGCTTTCTAAACCACTATGAAAAAGTCTTTAATTCATTTATTAACTACTGGCAGACACACAACTTTCATATTATTTAGACTTAATTCATCCTTAATTTCCTTTAAAAGTAATGTTTTCTTCATTATTTGTCAATGTGAGTGCTTAGTAGCAGGCACAATTGAGATTTTGTTCCTTAACATCTTGCTCTGCTTGTTTTCACCTTTTCTAAATTAGAGCACACAACAGTACTGTGACAGTACAAATATGTGATGTCACAGCAGGTGACAGTGACTGAGATTATGAGAAGAGACTTAGGGAAGAAGGCAGGTATGGAAGTAAATCTGAGTGATAAAAATGCATAGTGCATTTATAAGGGACAAGGCAAATCCACATGGATCTGCAGTTTGAATGTTGGAGGGCCTGTCTAGCAGAATGAGAAAGGAATGAGTGGTGTTGCACTATTTCACCTTGCTTAGGCAGACTGAATTGTAGGATAATGTATGAACATCCAGTACTGAAGCCTGGGGATGTAGGGTAGGTATTTACTGACATCACAACTAATAAATGGATGAGAAAGTGTATGTAATATGAAAAAGGCATGTATGGGGATATGAAGACTCGGACCCTTCTTGGGTCATTATATGTCCATAGCACCAGTGTTAACAGGTATGAAATAATAAGGTAAGGAGGAAACAAGTCTGTATTCCATGTTGTAATAGTTGAGGTGCTGATCAATCTGCTACTACTCAAAGAAGCAATGGCTGAGCAATCATAGGTTATGTACAAAATCATTAACATCTATGCAGTGAGGAATGTTGCACCTCTTACAGTCTACACCCATCCTTGCATTCCGGAGCATTTTATGAAAAATCAACTTAAAAAGCTTGAGATAATCAAGGCATTTATACTGCAGGACTTCCTAGATTAACAGTCTTAGTGTCATCCTGTCTATCATAAGCTGGTAAATCACATAGTTAAAGAAGTCAAACCCAAGAAAGGTCTGGATGCCATAAGGAGCTATGGGTGTTAATTAGAAGTGTACAAAAAAGGAGCTATAGGCTTGAATGACTTAAGGCCTGAACACAGTGTGCTTGTGTGTGCATGTGCATGTATGTCTGAGTGTGTGTGAGTGTGAGCATCTGTCTGAGTGCATGTGTGCTGGGGCAAAAAGAAAAAAGAAAAACACAGTAATTCAAATGTTCTTAGCAGAAGATAATAAGGAAAACAAATATTTATTTAAATAAGAGACACAGACTGTATAATCACACTGATAAAAACATGAATTAAGGACATTATTATCAAACTTTGTAAAGGTTAACTAAAATGAAGAACTGGCACATACAGGTAAATTACACTGGACAATTTAAGCAAAGAGAAAGTTGAACAAAGTAATGCAAAAAAAGATAAATAAGGGTGGAGAGGGAAAGAGGATAAATGGGAACAGTAAACTGAGACCAAAGGGAGGGATAGAGGATAAAGGGGAATGCCAGAAACCTGAAATATAAAGGGAGAAAGATAGAAAATAAGAAAACATTGATAGAAGAGGCAATTTACAGTGAGGAAGAAATAGGTGAGAAACTGGCTAATGAAAAAAGTGTGTGTGCATGGGCGCGCGTGTGTGTGTGTGTGTGTGTGTGAGCGTAGTTTATATATATATATATATATATATATATATATATATATATATATATATATACATACAGTTTGAAAGAGTGAATGCTCATATGTGCAAATACCTTTGTTGTGTGAAAAAAAATGAATGCTTATACAAGCAAACATGGAGTTTTTGACAGCCGCTTTTTGCATGGGATCACATTGCAGAAGAGTAAGGGAATTTCTTTTACCCCATGTTGTGTAATCTCAAAGTTAGTATATATAATTAGCAGGCATTGGGACATGTAGGGGTGCTTGCCACCTTGAAAAAAATTAGTTTTTGATTTTCTTATTTTTGAATACTTTACATTCACTCTAAAGTCATCAGCCTTTGAATGTTCACTCATTATTTGAGCAAACATTTATATATATATATATCTATCTGTGGGTCTACCTCTAAATTTTGAAGTTTCAAAATTTTGAATTTCTTATGGTCAGGACCATAAGATTGAAATTTTGAAACCTTGAACCATATAAATGGAGGTCGCTGTACAGCGTGGAACAGTATATTTACCATTTTCCATCCTGTAGTGCGGTCTCAGAGTTTTTGTTTTCATTTTTTTTATTTACATTTTGAAGTTTCAAAACTTCAGTCTTATGATCTCACCCATAAGAAATTTAAAGTTTTGAAACTTCAAAATTTAGAAGTATATATAGATAGGGGTCCTATTTATATCACAAACAAGGCTTAAGTCTTTAGACTGGGTAATTCTGGTGCTGTTTGTTTTGTGGATATGCAGGAGGTCCATCAGAGTCTGGTCTCATAATGCCATGTGTGCCAGGCATAGATCTCCCTTTAATAGCCTGTAGGAGAGAAAATACAGGAATAGGGCTTTGTGGCAGTCTTCATAGGACATGTTACTCCCTGTATTCTTTTAGTGAGGAACCTCTGTGAACGTTTAAGTTGTTGGATGTGCTTGAATAGGTACAAACCAAAGGTGCCATTGTACAAAATGATACGTCTGATGAATGCTGATTACAGTGGAACAATAACCTCCTTGTACCTAGATGCCATACCTTTGTTTATAAGTTGGATAACATGGAATGATTTCCTTGCTATTATATGCATGTGATTATCAAAGGCTAGATGGCTGTCTATGTGTACACCCAAGTCCCTGACTACTTGGTTAACTCTTAGTGGTATTGTCAATATGATAGTTACCAGGGGTGGGTGACTTCTCAAAGGATACTATTATGAATTTTTTGGCATTTAGTTTTAGACCATGGCTCTGAAACCAGTTATTTGTCTGTTCCAGCCCTTCCCAGAGAACATTTGTATCAGTGGGAGATTTTATGCCTGCTCCTAATTTTTAATCATCTGCAAATTTAGATAACCAGAGGTCACTGACATTGATCTTGACTTCAGAGAAGTAAATTTCAAAAAGGAGTGGTCTCAGGACTGATCACTTTGGGAATCTGTTTGTGACAGGCCTCTTTGTAAAGGCAGACACTCAGTTCTAACTTCCTGGGTCCTATCTCTGAGTCAGTTGGCTATCCACTGGGTGGCATAAGGGTTTATATCTAACCTGCTGAGTTTGTCAATAATGCCTGAGTGGGATACTGTGTCAAATGCCTTGGCCAGGTCAAGGTATGTAGTTTGAATTGTTTTGCTATTATCTGTTGCTTTGTTGACCTTCCTAAAGAAGTCCACTAAGTTGACCTGCCTTTGATGAAACTAAATTGGGTTGGGTCCAGTGTTTGGAGGATTTCTATGTTACTGTTGATTATTTCCATGATTATTCCTTCCATAGCTTTGGATATGAGACAAGTGAGACTTATGGGTCTGTAATTTCCAGGGTCTGGTGATGGCCCACCTTTGTGCAGAGTGATGACTGTTGCTGTTCTCCATTAGTGAGGCATGATGCCTGTTTGGAGGCTGCAGTTAAACAGTAATTCCAGAGGTCCTAATAGATCATATTTCATACTATTTAGAAGGGATCCTGGAATATTGTCTGGGCCCACTGATGCAGTGTTATTGTCTTTAAGGAGAGCATTATGAACCTGTTCCCTAATTATACTAGGGGGAGTTATATTTGATGGTATTTCCTGAGGGAAAGTTGAGAGGAAGAGAGGGCTGAAGAGATGAATTTGTCTGCCAGTAGATTTGCTATAGCTTATGACTCAGTATAGGTGTCTTGCACACTAATGTAAAAAACAAACTGGTAAAATAAAACAAAGGTGAGCAAACTAAAGAACTAACTCCTTTATTGGTAAGCGCTTTCACTGGCAAAAAATAAATGGAGTTAGTTCTTCAGTATAGGTGTCTCCATTAATGACCTCTGCACACAATTATGCATTGCCTTTGAGGTTGCAGACATAGCTAAAGAATGTCTTGTGGCTTTCCTTGGCATGGGAGGCCAAATGTACCTCAGTTTTGGCTCTGGTAGACTTTATTTGTCCACTGAGGTGTTTGTTAGGTTTGATGAGAGTGATTTTATCCTGGTTGGTGCTACACCTCCTAATTATTGCCATGATTTTCTTCCTGCTGTTATACAGCCTACTGATGTTATGATTCTACCAGGGTGGCTTGTTTTTGAGTTAGTTTTGTACTTCCTGGTGGGTACAGCTGTCTCCATGCAGCTATTAACATGCTTGCAGAGGGTATTTGAGAACAGTTCCATGTAAGCAGCAGTGTTATCAGGGTTTATGGGGGCTTGAAAGTTTGCTGGGTTATCACTTAATACAATGAAGTTAGCCTTTTAGTTGTTGTTGTATCTTTCAGCTTTTCCCGGTTAGGGGTCGCCACAGCGGAACTCCGGTCCGCTAATGATTGGCAGTAGATTTTTACGTACTGGGTTGCCAGCCCTGACGGACAACCTTCAACGAAGGCACACCCATTCACGCATGTCTCCACAAAGAAGACACTTTAGCTGAGAATCGAACAGGACAACGTCTTACTGTGAGGCGAGTTAGCCTTTTAGTAGTTCCTGAATATTACAGAGTTAGCTTCGGGTTTTATTTTTACTTCAAATAAGACCATTTTGTAGTCTGACCTTACCAGAGAAGACATTACACTAGGTGTGTGCAACACTCTCCCATATTGGAGAGGACCAGATCCAGTACATATGCACCCCTGGTCAGTGTATTGGCAATCTTGTTCAGGGAATTTGCGTTTACAAATTCTAGGAATCTCAGTGCCTGTATAGTTGGTGTTGCACATGATTCCCAATTAATAATTGAGTAATTAAATCACCCACAAATATGATATTAGGTTGTATGGTGAGTGTTTTCAATAAGTTTAAATACATGCTATGCATTTCCTGGGTAAGAGAGGGGAACCTATAGCTTGTAAGGAAGTGGTATGGGATTTTGCCTAAGGTGATTTAAACATAGATAAACTCAAGTGCATTGTCCTGTTTGACCAGCCATGAGGTATATTTATGTTTGATGTAAATCTAAGCATCCCCATCTTTAGTCTCTGTTTAGTAGCTGGTCCAAATGTGTGGAAGACATTATAGCCTTATAATGCCAGTGTGCTCTCCTCAGCTTTGAACCATGTCTCAGTGACTGCAGAGACGTCAGCATTTTCTAGGGTAAGGAGAGCTTGTAGAGAGTAGAGTATTCATTTAGATGCCTAGCATTTTGGAGTAACACATTTAGATTTTCTTGGTTTTGGTTTGCTATGTCAGAAGTACTTTCATTTTGGCATTGCCTAAAAAGGCACTAAGGTGGGACAATGTTTTAGCTAATATTTGAAAGCCTAGAGGAGAGAGGTGCAGACCATCCCTGGCAATCAGCATGGTCTGTTGACCATTTCCTTCCATGCTGACAAACATTGAACCCATTAGAATGACACCAGAAGCTACACCAATTATTAAATTCAGTCATCTTCTGTTCATTTTATGCAATCATCCCTGCAGAAGTTAAAATGCTGCTCAGTGCTAGGCTCATATCAGCCTGGGGCACATATTCTGAGAGCTCATATATCTCTATATATAGTCTAGGGAGGTATGTACCGGGTCATTTACACCCAAATGGACTATGACTGAGTCATACTGATACTTGTGGTCCAGTGATCTGAGTGCATGCATAATGTGGTGGATCCTAGCCCTGATAAGCAACTGACTCTAACTTTCTTCTTATTAATCCTGGTTAGAGGGAACTCAGTGTATCTCATAATGGAGTATCCAATGATCAGAGTGTTGGATTCTGTGGTGGCTTGCCTTATTGTCTTAGACGTAGAGGCTCCATGACATGTGGCTGTAAGTGTTGGTGTGGGTGTTGTTTTGAAAGAGTGCATTAAGGGCTGCTGAGGGTATTTGTTATGTGTACTTCATCTAGGAGGTCTTTGGGGTTTAGGAAGGTTACATTTAAGTGCCTCAGCATGTATGAGTATATGTATCTGCTTTGAACTGCATGTGATAAGTTTGGCATGTGTACTTCTGGCAACTTGATTGACATTAGGAGTGCTTTTATGTGACAGCTTTGCTTCCTGTCACATTGTGTAAATACATCTCTCACATACCATATCAGTTTGTTTGAGCATTACCTGGTTGTCAGTAACATGAGGCAATTTCTACATAGCCTCAGGATGCTCATATCCAACAAGCTGGTAATGGAGACAGTGGGAAAGTTCATATTAATAGCAACAGGCCCTTGTTTATTGATTAGATGGTTGTAGTGACAATATAAAGTAATGTCAGGAGTATCTGGTCTGCAACTCTGAGGCCAGTGCGTGTCACTGCAAACTAGTTGCCCTGTGTGCAACTAGGTATTGGTGAAAGTTCAAGGATGCTTTTACAGGTAATGTCATCTCAAGGTATCTGTTTCTATACAGGGCACTGTCAGACACTTGAGAGGAAACTAATAAGTAGATCCTGATGATTTATGGATGAAGTATTTAGGGATATTTTCTGAAGTTAGGTTAGACATCAGCAAATCTAAGCAGTACTTACTAAAAATAAAGAATTAGCTTTGTCAAAATGATGAAAAGTGGGTAATTACCTGAATGGTTACTGCCTGACCACTAATAGTGTTGGTCCCACAACAGCTTCACAGTGCTGGGATGCAATGCTCCTTTGCTTCTTCTCTCACCAGAAGTAAAACAGTAGCACCAATCCCAGGATGAGATGCAGGCCACAGGCTCTGTGGTGATCAAAAGTCCTGTCCCACACAATGCAAGGGTCTGTAGACATGTTGCAGCCTTTTCCTGGTAAATGCCTTGAATAGCAATGAGACCAATCCGGAAGGTCCAACACAAACACTCACTGTCCAATTAACAGTCAGGAATCAATGCACACTGCTCCTCTCACCAGGAGCAAAATGCAAGCACAAGTTCAACACTGGCACCTATGAAGCAGTTATTAGGCTTTCTGGTGATCAGCAGTCTCCAGAATATAATGTCTCTATGCTCCTTCTCTCATTAGGATCAAAACAGAAGCATTAATCCCAAAATGACTACTGAAGGTCAGAATGTGGGCTCTCCACTAATTGGTGGTCTTGGACTAGATGTTGCAGATTTTAAAGGTAAGATCGAAAAATCCCAAAGAAAAATTCCCAAGAGGCTTTGCTGCTGACAGTCAGTTGGCAGGTGTGACTGGAGCTCTAACCAACCTGGAGGACTTTTCAGACTGAGGGTCTGAAAGATGAAGTAGGAATGAGGGCAACAATGGTGCCGCAGAACGCTGTGGTGATTTAGAAGGCATTAACAGGGACAATTTGAATTTCCAACATTGGATTAATGCTGAAATATGCTTCACCAACAATGGAACAACAAGCAAGATCAGGCAAGTGCCCCAAACATTTCAACACAAACTTTATGAACTACAAAACAAGTTATTTAAAGTCAGGGGCTTGCAAAGTGACAATTTATATTTAGGTGAAAGCATTAAGAACAAGCGTGTTCCAAAGGTACTCAGACTTTTCAAGTTTCCAAATGGGTTAAAAGCTGGAGGTTTGGAAACAAATGAACTTTGAATATGTTTGGATGTGAAATCATGTCATTTATTATTAAAATTAATAATGTGAATATTAACAAGTACTTGGATGAATTAACCACACTGAATGATGAGATTTTGAATGATTTGTTATTCGACAGTAATGTGACTAACTACAATAATATTTTTTAAAAAGCAGACAATTATGTCAAGGGAAATCTGGAAAGGAAAAAGAAATAGATGGCTGGAGGTGACAATGAATATTGTAATAAGACTGCTTACCCTTTACCTGATGCCTATTATGATGTGCAGGAAGGTAGAAGTAGAAACAATAGAGACCAGAATGAATCAGAATATAACAATGAGTATGGTTACTGAATGTGGAATTCACAGGAGGGTGAAATGGATGATTATGGTAAGAATTACCCTCCCCCTAGGGAAAACAGAAAGGATAGAAAACAGAAACAGGCAAAAGGTTTTTTTTCCTACAACCCCACACCCCGAGAGGGGGTAGAGGCAGTGGTAGGGGTACGAGGTTCAACAACTAGACACCCAAGAGGAGATTGGTGGGAATAACTCTGCGGAAATCGTTGTTTGTAGTGAGGGCAGGGTACTGTCCTACAGAGGTTTTAATGTTTTTAACTACAGAGATTTAAATATAGACAAGAACTTTTTTTCTCTGTTTGAAAAAGGCTTTAGATTCGTGTCTTCACATAGTTTATATGTGGTAGATGTTATCACTGAATTAAAGTTTTTTAATAGAAGGTTAAACCTCAAAGTATTTTTTAAGGGACAAATATTAGATATGGGAAACAACTCTGGGTCAAGTTTAAGAAAGAAGAGTTGATTCATCCCCCCACCCACTGATTTCAGCAATTGAAGGCACTTGTTCAACAGACATTTATTCTTCACTAAGTACTGAAAATAAGAAAAAGAAAAAATACTGTAATATAACTAAGGAAGAGATGGACCTTATAAAATGATTCAGGAAGATGAAGAATTAAGGGTGATGAAACCAGATAAATGTGTGGGGTAGTAAAATGGACTATGTTAACAACATGTTTGAAAATGTTTATGATACACATAAGTATCATGAGGCATCAAGAAATGAGATTTATATTGTACATAGGAAAATTCAACTATTATTAGAAGGCTCACTTTTTCAAAATGTCATATCAGAAGAAGTATATGAATTTTTAAAGTCAGATAATTTATTAATCCTGTTCGCATTAGGGATACTAAAAGTCCACAAATGTGTGACCCAACCCCCATTTAGAGTCATTATTTCTGCACAAAATGGACCAAAATGGACCAACTTATTCATTAAAGGTATTTGCAGATAAATTGTTGAAATATGCAACAGCATCCCTTAATTATTTGTTAAAAGACTCTTGGGATCTGCTGTCCAAAATTGAACAAGGTTGGTATACGGATCAGTGTTGCTTCTCTACAATAAATGTTAAGAATTTATTTACTTCTATTCCGCACCAAGAGGAGTTAGAATTATTTCATGAGGCAATTCGTAAGCTTACCAACCCGAATGAGACAGTAATTAATTTTATAATGTTAGTTATGGAGGTTATTTTGGACAACAATTATTTTACCTTTGAAGGGGTTTATTTCAAACAATTGAAAGGGGTAGCAATGGGTGCAAGCTGTGCACCCATCTTTGTAAACTTGGCCCTTCATGCTTGGGAGGCTAGATGTGTTAAATAGTGTATTTTCTACTAATTTGATTGGCTATTTCCATTTTTTGGATGATATACTTATTATATGGAAGGACAAGAATCAAGACAATGCATCATTTTTAGACTACCTGAATAGTATTTCATCATATTTTGAATTTACAGGTAACATCAATAACAACTCTATTGATTATTTGGACATTACACTAGCTAAGAACACTGTGAGAAAAAAGCTCACCACAGCAATTTATAGGAAAGAAACATTTTCTAACAATTATTTAGACTTCCATAATTGCCATCCTAGTCACACTAAAAGGAACATGCTTAAAGGACAGTTGGTTAGGGCCATCCGTATGTGTTCAGAAATTGAACTGTTTGAAATTGAATTAAACAAAATAAGTAGTATGTTTCTACAAAGAGGATACCCCAAAAAGTAGAGAAAGATTTGTGTGAACAGATAAAAACAGGATAGGGAAACAGGTACAAACCCATATTGGGTAGCTCCAGTGGACTGGAGAATGGGGAGGACACCCCAGGAAACAGTATAGACTTTAACAGGGGGATAGTGATACCCTCCCAACTATCCAAAAACAGCCCTACATATAACCAAACCAAATGCCCTGACAACATCCCATCCTTTATGCCCTCACCCGTTCCCACCTCAAAAATTAAAAAAAACCTCCTAAAACTAAAACCTACCACCCTTGCCACTGACAATCTACCAGCCAACTTCCTAAAAATAGCTGCTGAATCCTTATCGTACCCTATTTCTATTCTTATCAATCACTCCATACAAGAAGCATATGTCCCACAGCTATAGAAGGTATCATACATTATTCCACTACATAAAGGTGGAAACTCTTACGAATACTCAAATTATTACCCCATTGCCATTCTACCACCTTCATCTAAAATACTAGAGAAATGTATACATTCTCAGGTAACACACTTCCTAAACTCACACCATCTCCTCTCCTCCACACAGCATGGCTTCTGACAACACCACAGCACAACCACCGCTCTGCTCTCTTTCACCAGTCTGATCAACTGACATAGAAATAATAATAACTTTGTATCTGCAATATTTCTAGACCTCCAAAGCATTTGACATGGTTTTACATTCCTTACTACTTGACACCCTGATATTCCTATCATTTGCCCCTTCGCTATAGTCTGGTTTAAAAGCTATCTGTCAAATAGGCAACACTTTGTCCAACGGCAAAGTGTACTTTCCCCCTTACTCCCAACTACCATAGGTGTACCACAAGGCTCCATATTAGGCCCACTTCTTTTCTCCATATTTACCAATAATCTCCATACCACCACACAGCATGCTTCATTTATACAGTACGCTGACGATTCAACTCTTATCTGTTCAGCTCCATCACTTCCCACACTGCAACTCACCCAGGAATCCTTTAGCTCTGTGGAAAGTTGGATCACTCAGATCCAACTTATCCTCATTCATTCTCCTTCAGCTTTTCCCGTTAGGGGTCACCACATCAGATCATCTCTTTCCATTTCTTCCTGTCCTCTGCATCTTGCTCTGTCACACCAACCGCCTGCATGTCCTCCCTCACCACATCCATAAACCTTATCTTAGGCCTTCCTCTATTCCTCTTACCTGGCAGCTCCATCCTTAGCATCTTTTTCCCAATATACCCATCATCCCGCCTCAGCACATGTCCAAACCAATGCAATCTCGTTTCTCTTGCTTTGTCTCCAAACTGTCCAACATGAGCTGACCCTCTAATATACTGATTCCTAATTCTATCTATCCTAGTCACACCGAGTGCAAATCTTAACATTTTTAACTCTGCCACATCCAGCTCTGACTCCTGCCTTTTTGTCAATGCCACTGTCTCCAACCCATATAACATAGCTGGTCTCACTACCCTCTTGTAGACCTTCCCTTTCACTCTTACTGGTACCCGTCTGTCACAAATCACTCCTGACACTCTTCACCCATTCCACCCTGCCTGTACTCTCTTCTTCACCTCTCTTCCACATTCACCATTACTCTGAACTGTTGATCCCAAGTACTTAAACTCGTCCACCTTTACCAACTCTACTCCCTGCATCCTCACCATTCCTCTACCCTCCCTCTCATTTACACACATATATTCTGTCTTAGCCCTGCTGACCTTCATTCCTCTGCTCTCTAGAGCACATCTCCACCTCTCCAGAGTCTCCTCAACATGATTCCTACTCCCACTACAGATCACAATGTCATCTGCAAACATCATAGTCCACGGGGCCTCCTGTCTGATCTCATCTGTCAAGCTGTCCATCACCACTGCAAATAAGAAAGGACTCAGAGTTGATCCTTGATGTAATCCCACCTCCACCTTAAATGGATCTGTCACTCCCACTGCAGTCCTCACCACTGTCACACTACCCTCGTTCATATCCTGTACCACTCTTACATACTTCTCTGCCACTCCCGACTTCCTCATACAATACCACAACTCTTCTCTAGGCACCCTGTCATATGCTTTCTCCAAGTCTACAAAGACACAATGCAACTCCTTCTGACCTTCTCTGTATTTCTCCAACAACACTCTCAGAGCAAACATTACAAAGATCCAACTTATCCTAAACCCCAATAAAACCAAATTGCTACTTTTCACCCTCCACAAAACCATTTCCATCCCTCTATCCTTCACTATTTCCTCCAAAAATGGCACTATTATCTCTCCCTCTGACCATACCAAACTCCTAGGCATTGAAATTGATAAAAATCTACACTTCGATGTCCACATTTTACAAACTATCAAAAAAAGTCCATAAAGAAAATGGGAACACTATATAGGCACAGGAAATCATTCTTGAAACAAGCACGGATTACCCTAGCCAAAACTCACCTCTTGACTACCTTAATGTATGCTGCTCCAATTCTTACCCAGCTTAGAAAACTTGACTTAACCAGACTCAAATCATGTTATAATAAAATCGCCAAGTTTGCAAACAACTCCATCTTTAGAACTCACCGTTTCCAGACTCTAAGTGAACTGCAATGGCTGCAACTTCCTCAGCTACTAACCTATCACCAATTAATCATTGCCTACAATGTGGTAACACAAAAAACCCTGCACTAGGCCAACTTCTCACCCACTATAATACAAATCGTCCTCTCTGATCTTCCGACAAACCTCTCCTCTGTATCACTAGGGCTAACAATTCTGCAGGAAAAGCACTGTTATCCCAGTCCATAGCTAGAGCCTGGAACAATCTCCCTCCTGCTCTGATTTCTGCCCCTACCTCTTCTCACTTTAAAAACTCACTTAGAACACACTTAAAGAATAAGTGGCTATGCCCACGTATTATATAAGTCCTCAAATTATTCCACTTATATACCTCACTCCCTATTATATCTACTGTAATATATATTACAGTCTAGGTCTTCTCCTAATGCTGATTGAATTTGTATATTTATTCTGTTATTAACCATGTGTAACTATTTTTCCTGTATATATAGGTCTTGTTATGTCTTCTGCTGTATACTGTATTTTAACATATTGTTAGAAAATTCTCTGTTTACTGTATTTTAACATGTTGTGTAAAATTTTACTTACTGTGGAGCTTTTCTCCTCAGGCCTCCACTGAAAATGGACCTGTGTCCAGTCGGACCATCCTGGTTAACAAATGTAAAATAAAAAATAAATAAATAAATAATAATAATATGAAGGACATTGTTCTGAAAAACTGGGTGATATTTAAAGGGAATTCTGAGATTTTGAATTTTGTAGGTACCGAACCACATTTTATTTATAAAACAGGGAGAAATTGTAAATCTCTTTTCAAACAACATATAGGTAGGAGCATCACAGTCAAGGGCACCACAAGTTGTGGTGCCAGTAGGCAGTGTGAGCATGTTTGGAAAGGAAGGACTATTACCCTTCGAGGTATACCATTTGTGCTTAATAATTAATAATAATAAATAAATAATAATAAATAATAAATAATAATTTGTGCTTAATACCAAGGGACTAGTTTATATAGCGGTCTGTGAAGGATGTGTCCAGTATTATGTAGTTGAACGGAGAGATGACTAAAGAAGATAATATATGAACATTTGTATGCAATACAGAAGGCAAATACCAACAATGTACTGTTTAGACATGCCATCAAATGCTCCAACTATACTGGATTTAAATTTGGAATTTTAGAGGTTTTATCTGTTGGGCCTAGAGGGGGATGGTGGGAACTATTGCTAGAAATAAAAGAATTCCAATGGCAAGAAAGATTAAATGCTGTCCAACCCCCAGGTTTAAATGAGAACATTTCCATACTCCCTATTCTAAAGAAGAGTGCATTAAAATTGTGATTTCTCAAGGTGTGAGTTAAAACAGGCATTAGGGGCAAATCGAGTATTCATTCAAGAAGTAAGGATATGGTATATTTCTCTATTATTTTTTAATTCCCTGACATGGTTTAAAAAAGTATGGTTTCTGTTTGAAACTGATACTTATATGCTC
This sequence comes from Protopterus annectens, assembly GCF_019279795.1. Classification (NCBI taxonomy): domain Eukaryota; kingdom Metazoa; phylum Chordata; order Ceratodontiformes; family Protopteridae; genus Protopterus; species Protopterus annectens. The sequence goes on from NC_056730.1 coordinate 1,014,320,709, forward strand.
ACATCTATATCTTTAGCAGTTATATACAAGTATGAAATTTTATTAATTGTACATGTGTAAGCCATATATTTTAGAATGTATTCAGTATTCAAATTAACATACATTTCTATTTTTCAATAAGTATATATATTTATATATAATTCTATTGGCATGAGATGCAGGAATTGTTTTAGGTATATTTAAGTAACATGGTAATCCTATTTTAAAGTTTTTATAGCAGTATATATCTTTAAAAGTTGATGAGTTGACAATATTAGTTAATTGTGTAGGGTTTATAAGGAAGTTCTATTTATACTATGCTTGGTCTGATGAAGTGCCAGTATTAAGTGTAGAGGAACTAAAGCGCTTGATGGAGTGGATTACAATAAATTTTCTTGGATTTTATGACTATGCTGCATTTTTGAACTCACACATGTGAAGATCTCAATATGAGGTTTTTTCTTTAAGATCGAAAAATGGGTTAATATTGTGTCTTCTTTGAAGGTTGGGCATCAGGTTGGCAACTCAGCACCATAAAAATTCACTGCCAATCATTAGAGGACCGGAGTTCCACTGTGGTGATCCCTAACCGGGAAAAGCTGAAAGACATTACTATTCTCAGAGTTGCAGTGTACACTAATCAGTTAGATGTGAAGGAGGGGGTAACTGAAGCTTTAGCTATCTAAGTCGAGAGCCGTTAATTTTAAAACAGCAAGATAGATTGCAACTGGGTGAGCACTTTGTATTCCGGCTCTATGGAATACAGTGGTATGGCCAATAAATTTTAATAGTTAAAGAGGAGTGATTTCACAAAATGATAATTTTGTGCTTAATAACAACAGCCAATGAATGAGCAGGGGGCAAGGAAATATGTGGTCAAATTAACATAATCACAAGGCAACTAGAAAGACAGTTGAGATTAAGTTAGCCTTAATTGATCTGTTATTATTTCGGTGTGCCTTACAAGAGACACATCTGCGTCTCTTTCCTATTTTAAATATGCAGTTAAAAGCAGAATATAAGTAAAACACAAAGTAAAGAAAATAAACCACAATATGCAAAAGGGAAGAAGGCAATGAAGCAATGCAAAATGCAAAAAGCAAAAACAAACATTTGCAGTGGTGCAGCAATTAGCATTGTCACCTCAAAGAAAGAGGTTTTCTGATTCAGTTCTCAGCCGGGGTGCCTCCTGTGTGGAGTTTGCATGTCCTTCCTGCATTTGCCTGGATTTGCTCCGGTTTCCTCCCATATTCCAAAGACATGCACCTGGAGCATTTCTCCCTGGGCCTCTGCTGAAAATGGGCTCTGTTCCAGTAGGACGTTCTCAGTAAACAAATGTTAAATAAATTAATAAATAAATCCCTTACAACAATCTATGGCAGAGTCTGAGTGAATTTTTCCAGTAAAGCCTTGAATTGTTTTATTTTACCCCTTAAATAAAAGATTTTGTTCCTAACTCCACCCTCAGTTAACAGATAATTAACCTTAACTGACCTGTTCTAATTTCTGTGTGCCTCACAAGAGACACAGCTGTGGTCTCTTTCCTAGTTTTAATGTTCACATAAAATAGATTTTCTATATTATTCTACAGAAATAAATGCTGCTGCTGGAATAGAACCCCCACACATCTATGTTGATTTACACAGCACCTAATGCAATAATCAAGAGCAATCGGAGCTGGCATGTATCTTTGTATATATTTGAGATATGTCTACTCTGTACTGTGTGTGTGTGTGTGTGTGTGTGTGTGTGTGTGTGTGTGTGTGTGTGTGTGTGTGTGTGTGTGTGTGTGCTAATATGGACTGATTCCTGGAAATTTGTTAAAATGGACTGATTCCTGGAAATTGGTTAAAATTAACTGAATTTCTGAAGTATTATAATTTTGCTTGTATTCATACCTGAGACGTACTTACCCCGTGTCTGTGTGAGTCGTGTCAAATGTTCTTGATGCATTTCTCCACTTCTAGCTACTTCTTCAGTAGCTGTAGAGAACACATAAAAACAAGCATAATGAAAAAAGTATATGTCTTGCCAGTCTATGAAATTGTATTGCTAGGTGATAGGTCAGTATACTTTGACAACTCAGGGTTGTCAGCAGTTCTAAATTCTGCCTCCCATCAACTCACAAGTTCCTGCATGCAACTCTTCTTGTCACTGTAATGGTGATGACATTATTCACCGGTGCATGGAATGCCAGTGGCACTAGTGAAAGCCTTAGCCAAGTTATTCCAAGCCTCAGACTTGTACTGAGATCCAGTATAGTCCTCCTGCAGACGTCTATGGATGTATCTCCTTATGGGAGTACCACAAAAATCCTGAACTCCTCATATCGTCACCTTTTAGCTCTAAACTGAGTACCACCTTCACCTTTTCCTGCCATGTCTTCTGAAGGATATCTAGAAATTTGGCAGGGAATTGATGCTCAATTGAGATCTTATGTATACCATTCTGTAGCACAGTGATGGACAAGCTTGCCAACTGCATTTGCGCAGTAGAAAGCAAATGGCCTAGCATAGAAATTGGGTATGATTGCTGCAAATTACATGGCAGGTATGAAATATGGCGGTGAGACTTGGCCAAGTGTGATGCTCAGTGTATTTACATATGTTCCACTGTAAATTCCACAGATGCTTTTTGATGATGATATCTGAATTACTTTTCAAACTATTTATTATCACCTCTGGCCATGCTGTCTGGTATGGTAGATGGGAATCATACATATACTCTTATGACACTCTTATTATGAGATGACATAGTCTATGATGTTTCTAATAATCAGTGCTGGTAACAGAAAAAATATAAAAATTGAAGCATAACAGGTTGGTGAGATATACATTTTGTAAACTGTGACTGATTGCCTCTGGAAAATGAACCCATGATTAAAAAGGCAAAACTGCTAATTTCTGTTTATTTAACCATTAATGCCCATATCTCTCAAACACACAGAATTCCTCATAATTTCCCAGTTTTGAGGGTAAAATAATAGGGTGCCACGAATTCCTGAGTGGCCTCGTCATATCCTGATTTTGTTTTATTTTTTAATTTACACTTTTTACGTGACCGATGACATCATCAGTGTGCAGGTGTTGTATTATGACATCAGCTTTTTGAGACAGTGCCTGACTGCCTGTCAGAAAATCAAAGAGGTTTAAAAAAAGTTGTTTTCGGCTGCAGTATCATGAAGAGGATGGGAAGGGGACTACTAGTATCAGAAGAGACTGGATGGATAAGCAAATTCTGGGAAGAAATAGCAGTGGAGCGGTGGCTCTTGGCAGGTAACAAACAGTACTATTAAACAAATGTTCAGTACACTGTAACCTATTCAGTGTGATGTCAGTCCAAAATAGTTTTCATGTGATGATTGCAATTTGCAGTCGATAAACGTTTACCATGCATTCTTACATAATTGAATCTTTAAGGGAGATATTTTTCAACCAGTGTATAACATCACTCTTCAGCAACAGTTAAAGTACAGACTATTTAACAAGCTTAATAAAATTGTTTGCTACATCAAGAGCTGTGGGCCCGGTTTATTTTATTTTTTGTTTAAAACACAGACTGCTACCTGATGACTTTATGAAGTAAAGGCCCCAGTGGCTAACTTCACTCTTCACACAAGCCTTTCTTTTCCTTTGACTCACTTTTAATTAGAATGTTGTACAAAGGTGAAGGATTTACTTTGTCTGCATCACAGTAACTGGCAGCACTACATAAACTGCTGATACTGTGACATGGAAACAAATGCTAATGAACAGAATAGCATTTGAAAAGCCAAAGGTATATTTAAAATAATGTTAATTATCATTTGTGTCCACTAAATATGAACAATATAATGTCTGAAATGCAGGTGTACTCAAAAGAATGTTAATTTCACTTGTGTGTGTTCAAAAAGACAATCTTAGATTTACTATTTAAAAATTGTTTGGCTGTTTCTGCTCATGCATCTGCGTGGCACCATGACATTCATCTTATTAGACAAATAGAAGAAGACAACGATTTATCTCCTGTGCAGTGGTGACATTATTGTTATTCAGAAACAAAGTGCAATGTAATGGGACAAAAGCTGTGCAGCTAACAGAACAGATGCAAATAGAGTACTCGGTTGTATGACTGGTTTATAGCAGTTATCATATTGGTTATTATTATTTTCTTAAACCTCTAACATTAAAATAAGAATTTGCAGAATGATTTAGATATGTAATATTGTAATATAGGTGAATTAAACTGGTATTTTCTTATTTGGCTTATAACATCTATGTTGGCTTCTACTTGTAACAGCAGCCATTAAGCAAAATTTAAGGTAATAGTCTATGCCCTGACTGATTCTACAGTTTGGTTCTAAGCAGTAAGACCCTGTGAGATTCCTAAAAAAGTTAGGGTTTATAGTCATGCCTTGAGAGTTCAAGCTTATGTAATTTTTACTGCTCTCCAACACCCCCCAAGTCTTTCATGGAGTTTATTATCACTGCAGTAATTGTAGTATAATTTCCAATAACACTGTGATCTTAAGTAGGTCAATTAATCAGCCAGTGCTCTGAGAAAGCTGGTAAATTGCGCTTGGCTCTCAGTGGTCTCCCAGAACATGTGCATACCAATGAACTATGACTCTATAAACAAGGTTATAAATGCAGTCTGATGTTGATCCCAGTGATGGGGTATGAGATGTTTTTGACAAAGCTGTTGGCATTAAAGTCAAATCAGAAGAGGAAAGAGACATGGGTGGTAAAAGTGAATGGATGATTAGAAAGAGGGTGATAGACTTGGTAGTAAACAATTGATGAGATGCCTTTAGAGAATTTTATGCAAAGATGCATGCAAGGCTGAGAGACATGGAGTCAGATTTGTAGAGTAGTGGAGAGATTAATTCAGTCTTTCACTATGAGTGCACTAGAGATGCTGGCACAGCAGAAGTTGTAGTGGCTGTTAGACATAAGAAGCAGGGAAAGGGAGGGGCATGATGAGTTTTACACAGTGGTAGACTTTTTGGCTTGGCATTACCTTACTGGTCCTACTAAGTGAGACCCTAAGGTGTGGTTGGGCATATGGGGGTGGCAAAGACCCAAAATTAAGGAAGGACAGATTTTAAATATTGTTGTTATAAATGTAGAATATTGTTAGAATAATAGGTTTTATGTTAGCTTGCTTTTTCTGAAGGATATTTATTTGGTGACATATGATTACCTGGAAAGTTCAACTGGGGAGACATCTATTTTCAGAGGAGGCTCAGGGAGAAAAGCTCCAAATTCTTACAAAACATTTTAAGAACAGTAATTTTACAATCTTCAAAAATAAAACAGCCTTTGAATGTTGGTATCTCACAATTCCACTGGAGTTGGCTGGGGTTACATAATTATATATGCAAATCAGATTTTTGGTCACTTGTACCTACTTTTCATGGCCCTTTGTCTAGATTTTTGATGTTTCCAGGCTGAGAAGTATGGGGTGTGTGTGTGTGTGTGTGTGTGTGTGTGTGTGTGTGTGTGTGTGTGTGTGTGTGTGTGTGCATGTTTGCGTTTGAAAGTTGGTATCCCAGAATTCCATCGGAGTTGGTGGGGGTTACATAATTATGCATGTAAATTTTATGTTAATCAACATACAGATTTGTATCTATTTTCCTGGGCTTTTGTCCAGATTTTTGATGTTTCCAGGCTGAGAGGTATGTTAATGCCATAGGAGAACTATCATTTTAGTTTGTAAGTTGAAATGTAATAATTGCTGCATGAGTGGATATCTAATTATGATAACTCATTATATATTTGATTTTCACTTGTTACATTACTAGAGTTATAGGTAGAAGCCATTTATTTATGTAAATCTATTTACTATGCATTGATTTGACTAAGCTCAGTAAAAGATGTTGAGGAAGGTGCCATACATACTTTATATGACATACTGTCGTACACACCTAGCCATGATGTTTGTGTCAAGTGATACTTTTCCCAAAAACTGCTGTGAAGATTATACATATGCAAGTGTACAATAAATTACAATTGTTATTGTTATGCTTAACATACGTCTCACAGTATAGTTCACTTATTTAAAATTCATTATACACAGTCGTGTTGCAAATTTCATTTTGCAACTTGACAGTTATTCTTCATGTTAACTTCTCAATAAAAAGTATGTAACAATAGTTTTTCTGATCCTCACAGTAAAACCATCTGTGTTCTGGTATAGAACTCTAGTTCTCCAAATATACTGCATTAAAACCTTGAGCCACAGAGTAAGTTACATAACAGGTATATTTTTCACTCTGTACCATCCAGAATGTTGAAGGAAGTACGACAGCACATTTGCACTACTAAGGCATCTCAGATTAAATTTTACAGTTTTGCCTGTGGAGGTTAACTGTTGCTCACTGCTAGTGACCTCTGCCAGTCAACAGTCAGCATTGTCAATCATCACGCAAATGGAGAAGATTAAATAATCCACAAAAGGATAAATAAAAAGAATAACCAGTATACTGATTTATTCAAGTGGTAGTCTACTAAAATATCTAGCTCTGAATCCAAAACCTATGGTATTACCCTGACACATTCAATCTTTTAACAGTGTTTGCCATATAATAACTCGCATTTCTGTTACTTATGCCTTCATGTAATGATACTTTCTGATGAGGGGACCACACAGATTACATAAACTCATTTTGCACACAACATATGCAAATACAAATTACACCTTTACTAGTTCTGACACATTTCCGGTACTTTGGTTCAATTATCCATATTTCAGCATTCATTATATTGCTGATTTTATTTCTTCACAATTTAGTCCATGCCATATTTGTTAAATCATGCATATAAAAATGTGGTATTACTAATAACAGTATTTCAGGTTCCAACACAAAGACATTCATTTAACTGTGAATAGTAACTTATAAATATCAAAGGCTGGAATCACACCTACATCATTATTGCTGTTACTCTTATGTCACAGAGAAAGTTATATAACAAGTATCTTTTTGGCAGTCAGTACTGCCCAGACTGATGACTGAAGTACACTTGTGCCAGTCTCATTTGTGGTAATGAAGGCATCTGCAAATTAAATATTTTGAGTTTTAGTCATATGAAGTTAATTGTAGTTTACTGTCAGTGATTGCTGGCAGTCACCAATGTACAATGAAGCTAAAAGGAGGAGGCAAAAAAATATAAAAACTGCCTCTGTGTGATGTTTACCAGCTTTGAAGTCTTCTGCCATGAAAATGTGGACATTAAGGATCAGTGCTTTCACATAGATATCAACACCTCTAGATGTGAACCTTGAAACTAGGACATTACCACTAGGGCATTAACATGAAACTATGAAATGATTCACACTATTTGCCACTTAAACATGCATTCTAAGAGGCAAATAAAGTAGAGCACATATACTCAAGCTTTGACATTCTGCCACTGTGGTAATGGATCAATATGCCCATTTTCTCACACTTGTCCTTTGTCATTTCACAGCAGATGTCTGGATGAATGGTCAAGCTAATAGATCATGTCATAGTACAAACAAATTATGCAATACACGAGTTTGTTCTTCCCTTTCTTGTGAGCAGTTCTGTCTTTTTGTTAGGTTGACAAATGATTGCATTATAACTTGCAGTTATGTAGAATTTTTCTGTTTGTATGCTTAAGGTTAATGTACTTAATATTTAGTTGGGGACCCAAGTAGATAGCAATCTCTCCTTTGACAATCACATTGCCAAAGTGGTTAGAAAGACTTTCTATATAGCCCACCTTATCACGAAAGGGTTCACATCTAGATCAAGAGAGGTCATTGTGCCCCTCTACTCATCACTCATCAGGCCCATAATTGAATACAATGCCCCATTTGGAATGTACCTTACCCGACACCTGCAACTGGAAAGACCCCAAAAGTACCTCATGAAGAGGATCAAAGGACTCAAACAGATGCCCTACGCATTTAGGCTAAAGAAACTCCAGCTCTACTCGGTTGCTTACCGCCTACTCAGAGGCGATCTGTGCCTGACGTATAAAGCCATGTCCAACCCTGAATTAATGGACATGCTCCACCTCAGGAAATCCAAATCCCTTAGAGCTACATGCTCCAGGGACTTAAACCTCAGCACAGAAATAAATAGGACATGCTGGAGGGACAGATTCATATCCCAGAGGCTCCCCTCACTTTGGAACAAAATCCCAATCCATGTTAGGGAGAGCCCCTCAATGACCCTCTTCAAGAGAAATCTTGACGAGTGGATGGGAGATCATAGGTTTACTCCTGGGATCTCTTCTGTGTCCCTATTAGACAGAGGCACAGTAAAATAACCTTAAAAGGGCTATCTTCTGTAACCTACTATACAGAGGCCAGTCAACTAATCTAAAAGGGTGGCGAAAGCCAAACTCACTGGCTAGGCTTATAAATGCCCTAGGGCAGATAGCCTAGTATCAACCTATGAACCTATGAACCTATTTATTTATTTATTTATTTTATGTATTTATTTATTTATTATTTGCATTTCACATTTGTTAACTGGATTAGTTTGGCTGGGCAGTTTGCCCTTTTTCAGCAGAGACCCATGGAGAAAAGCTCCATTACAAAAAAGTTAGACATACATAGTGTTAAACAATTGGAGGAATTAAGTATTTGTCTAATACATGGCTAGCATCAAAAACACCAAACAATAAAGTGGAAATACAATAGTTATGACAAGAAACATAAAACATTAAATATGACATGGAAAAAATATAAGGAAAGCAAATAGATTAAGATACATTTGTTCTTGAGAAGTAGGCTATGGTAGAAGCTGAAATGAAATGACTGTAGGTCAGTAAGCGAAATAGGAACAGTCTGAGCACAAAGGTTGAGTTACTCAATGGATAGGGGATAAAATGAGGGAAAAAACAAATGTTAACAAAGAAGTAGGGTTGTGGCAGAGGAAGGTAGTATTCAAGTGGGGTCATTACAGGAACAGTTCCAGAAGTAAAACAGAAATTCTTTTAATACTGTTTAAAACTAGATTTCTTGTTAAGTGAGCGGATGTGGAAAGGAACGTTGTCCCAGGCAGAGGTGACTAAGTGACTATAAAGTATTTTGCCAATGGATTTGTTAGGTTTAGAAATTTGCAGGAAAAGCTGGTCAAAGCTGCATAGGTCACGATTAGGAATATAGAGGGAGTTAAGGTTTGGCAGAGATGATCAAGCTAGGGGTTGGTGAAGGATGGAATGGGTTAGGTGGAGCTGTGGTTGGAGTAGCTGATGCTGAAACTCTAGCCAGTGAAGTTTTTTTAAGGAAAGGCAGTGGTGTGATCGATAAAGGATATTGCTGGTGAATCTACCTATCTTATTGTAAGTGAGTTCAAGACAGGTTCTTTTGGAGGTTGATAAATATAAGGGCAGCATATAGTAGGGTGGGAAGTAGGTAGGCTTGAGCTAAGGGCAATTTTGATTTAGGAGTTAGGAAATTTTTGTTCTTATACAGTAGTCCAAGTTTTTGATATGTCTTTTTAATACAATTATTGATGTGGGTGTCAAATTTAAGTTCGTCATCTATGAAAACCCCAAGGAATTTAGTGTGAGATTTAACTTTGATACTATTATTATTTAGAGAGGAGACAGAGAAGGAGGGTTTGAGAGATTTAGGGAGAAAGAGTAGGAGTTTCATTTTGTTAAGGTTGAGCAGTAGGTGATTGGAAGTGATCCATTTTTCAACTGATTGCAGAGATTCTTGAGTGAGGGTGAGTAGGTGAGGAAGATTGTCAGATGTGGCGATGATAGTTGAGTCACCAGCATATTGAATAAGAGTGGAGTGTGGGCAGGATTGGTGGTGATTATAAGTAAAGATATTGAATAATTGGGGCCCCAGGATGGTGCCTTGGGAAACCCCAGTTTGAACAGAGAGGAATGGGGAAATTCCAGAGAGCCATTTAACAGATTGTAGTCAATCCGATACGTAACTTGAGAACCAGCTGAGAGTAGAGGTAGAGTGGTTAAGGTGTGCTAGTTTGGAGAGAAGGAGGTTGTGGGATACAGTGTCAAAGGCTTTAGATAGATCAAGGAACAGACATGAGACTAATATGTTATTGTCAAGAGATGCAGAAATAGAATGAGTAAATGATAAAAGTGCAGTAGTAGTGATGTGATGAGGTCAGAAACCATGTTGTGTTGGGATGAGAAGGTTCTCTTGAGTGAGATATGAGATGAGGTATTTATGTAAACAATTTTCAAGAATTTTAGAAAGGGGAGTAGAAGAGCAATGGGCCTGAAATTAGAGGGGTCGGTGGAGTTTCCTCCTTTGTGCAGGGGTATAACATAACATTTTTTCCAAATCAAAACCAAAACCTTAACAAAATGAAATTGACTGATTGATAAGTATGGAGACTGCATAGGTAATGGAGGAGGCTGCTAGCTTGAAGTAAAGAGGTGGTAGGTTATCGGCAGAGGGGGAGCAGGGTTTAAGTTTATTGAATAGTGATCAGATATAGGAAGTGGAGATTGGTTTAATGAAGAAAGGAGTAGATTGGCAAGGAAAGGGAGGGGTATCAGGGATAGAGTAATCACTAGGAGTTCAGCAGAGTGGTAGTTTCAATTGGGGAAGTGTTAGGATAGGGGTTGGGAGGAGATGGGTTTCCTGGGTGTAACAGCTTGTCAATAGTAGTCCAGAATTTTTGGGGGTTAGAATGTTTTTTTTTTTTTTTTTTTTTTTTTTTTTTGTGGATTAAGATAAAATGTCTTTTTGTCTAGGTAGATTTGTTTTTAGTTGCATTTCAAAGTTCTCTATAGAGCTAGTGACTGGCAGGAGTTTTATGCTTCTCTGCATGAGGAAGAAAGTGTCTTTGGTTATCCAAGGGGTATAACTGGTTTTAACCCTTGTTTTCCTGATGGGAGCCAGGGAGTTAAGAATGTTGAGAAATATGCTGTTAAATATTAGGACAGCATCTTCAAGGGGGAGGTCAAAAAGGCCCATTGATGAAAGAGAAAATTTGATTAAGTACCTCTGGATCAAAATTAGATAAGTTATGGCAGTCTGAAAATGTGTGAGATTTAGGTGGTTATGAGGCGTGGTGTTTGATGGAAGTTGGGAAGTGGTCACTAAGTGAGTCAGATAGAATAGAGGGGTTATGATAGCAATTGGGGTGGGAGGTAAGGATCCAATGAAGAGTAGAGCTGGCATTAGATCATTGGTTAAGACAAATGGGGGAGGTTATGAGTTGTGAAAAACTATATAAGTTAATACTTGTGGTGGGGGAGGGAGAAGACAGAATGTTCCAGTCAATGTTAACATCACCTAGAATGATGGTTTCATAGGAGATGGCTTGAGAGATCCAAGCAAGGAAGAGTCCAAGGGTAGGGATATATATATAAGCAATGGCAATTGTTTTTTGATTAAGTTGAAGTTGACTATGAGCATTTCAGCTGGGTGAAAACTAGGAGGGGGTCAAAGGAAGGGATAGAGGGAGCGATATTGAGAGTATAGTATAGCTACGCAGCCACCTTTTTTGTAGGTCTGTCTTGACGGTAGATATTGTAATCAGGAGGTACGATTTCACAATTATATATGTAAGGTTTTAACCAAGATTCAGAGATGGAGAGAATATCAGAAGTATGTTCTGCTATCCAGGAGTGTAATTCAGAGACTTTGTTCAGGCTACTATGCATATTAAGAGCAAAACTTTTAAGGTTTTTAGAAGTTGAGGTAGAATATAATTGGGGGTTGATTTGAGGAGAGTATGGGGTTACAGGACTGGTGGGATGAGTACGGCGAGTGTTAGGGCCTGGAGTGGGATGAATATCTCCTGTGCAAAGCAAATTAAATAAGAAGGAAGTGGAACTGGTGAGAAGAGAGTTGAGATAGTAAGGTCTGAGTTTAAATTTTGAGGGGATAGGATGTGGAGGGGAGAATATAGTTTTATAGAGATAGGTAAAATGATGAGAGAAGTGAGAGGATAATAAGGAGAAAGAGTGGGGTCGTGGGGTATCGTAATCTTGGTGTGGAAGGGTAGGGCTGAAGTGCAGGTCAGGTAGTGAGCAAGGATGGGATGTGAAGATTGATAGGAGGGTAGACAGTAGCATTTTGACAAGAAGGGTGAAAGGGAAAAGGGAGGTTAACAGGTGTGAAAGAATGTGAAGTGGTTTGCATAAAATAAGGTAGAATGGGGCTTAGGAAATTATAGGGTAAGAAGTTAAGAATTTAAGAAGAATAGTATGTGTAAAGGAAGGTCTTTAGAGGCAAATTATATGAGGAAAATGGAAAGGATTGGTAGGTAAATAAATTGGAGGTGGTCAGAGAAAGTAGTAGGGGGAGGGGGCAGGATGGGCCAGTGGCATAAATGGTAAGGTAAAAATGTAATTAAAGTGAGGGTGGGTGAGAATGGGAGTAGGGTAGGAGAGTGGAGTAAGCCCGAGGGTAGTGAGGGTGAACAGAGTGGGGCTAACCCAGGAATGGAAATGGCCAAGTCTAAAGCAAAAAAAAACTATCAGTTGTATATAACTTACAGTCACTTTTTACTCAGAAGCACAGTTACCTCTTAAGCATATCTCCACATGAAGGTTATCTCTTGTCAGTCAATGTAATCAGGCATTTTTGTAAGTCTGTTCTCAGTTGACATGCCATCTCTACATGTACATCATAGAGTCATACTTGAAAGCCATTAGCTAGACCCATTTCTCAATACTCACTCTTACAGTGCTATGGCATGGGAAGGCATCATAAAGATCCACACACCATGTTTACCTGTCTAGCACTTCAAGCAGATTGTGTGATTCATAAATGATAATTAGCTGACATCTGATTTACATTTTCATTATGTCCAGAGGGGCTAATGTACACTATATAAGTGCAAACTGGTGTAAGTAACTTGTTTTATAATAAGGAAAACTGCTTGGGTTCACCAACTTTGATATTGCACTTTGACTGCTGCAAATGCATTACCTCTAGTGAACTTTACTACAAATCCCCTGTCAAGGTATGCTATGTCCTTTACAAATAATAGTTACACAGTTATGATGCTTATTATTTTTTTACTAGAAAATTGAGTGATGGCTGCACTTTGCCTATATAATTTGGTATAGAAAGTATAGCAGTTGCTACTTGAATGATCCTTATCTCATGTTAAACGGCTTTATAGCAAGATTTCTTTGAGGAGGTGAACACATTTAAGAACTTGTATTAAAAGCAGCAGTGTGAAAGTTTCATTTCAGCAAATGTTCTATTGTAAATCTGTTGTGTATGTCTGATGTACAAAACTGTAATCCCATGAGAAGGGGTTTGTTTGCTTCATATTTCTGTTGGTGTAAATTGGGTTAAATGGTTGTGCCATACTGGGTCTTTTATTTTCATTACTTAACTGAGTTCTGTTTACAATTTGCTAATTCATTTTTGTAAGGAAGGTTTAACAGTTGCTATTAAAAGTTTTGTTCTACCCACATGTTCTTAGCATTGTTTGCAGAGGTCTCAATATAGAAAGCATTTTTTTTGCAACTGTCATTTCATACTCTTGATTCATTGATAATGCTATAATATATTCTGGACTACAACATTTCTTTATCCTTATTCAGGTCTGTTATTGCCAAAGGGGCAGGGGTGGGTAGGTGGTAATTTACAATAATGTATTAGATGTGTGTATTCATATAGATCAGCTGGCAGAGTCTTCCATAGCCATCAACATGGAGGTGTCAGTAGAGATGCTCAAAAGGAGTAAAATCCCCCCCCCCCCGATGTTGGTGTGTCAGTAGGTGCCACCCAACATATGTGCTAGGCCATCAAGGAGGTGCAATTAAGTTCCACCAGGTTCTGGGAAGAATGAGTCAGAGTACTGCATATCATACATTTTGATGTGCAAAACTGCCTGAATCATGTGGGTGAGTCCTTGGTCTGGATAGTGCAGTGTCTGTAGTTGAGGATGTGGACATAGTTGTGATTGCAGCTCATCCAGCAGATAGTGTTCATGTTCAGGTAGCACCCCATCTTCTAGCCAGGGTCATGGAACTAGCAGTGCAACTCCTGGTAGAGGTAGTTCTTATGGTCACATGCAGTGACAGTGAACTGAATCTTCTGTCATACATGACACACCCCTGTCTAAGATGCCAGGGCATGATGCTAGCACAAGTGCTTTTATTTTGTTCTTACATATCTACACTCAGTACAGCTTATCCTGGTCATGCCTCCTCATACACACACACACACACACACACACACACACACACACACACACACACACACACACACACGCACACACACGCACACACACACACACACACACACACACACACACACACACACACACACAGTTGTTTGAGTCTGTATAAACATTACTGTTGAATGACTGACATTTGTTGTTGCTGTCTGTGATGATGTATACTTGCTGTTGACCTGATTCTTACACACACACACACACACACACACACACACACACACACACACACACAGTTGTGTGTGTGTGTGTGTGTGTGTGTGTGTGTGTGTGTGTGTGTGTGTGTGTGTGTGCGTGTGTGTGCATAAACATTACTGTTGAATGACTGACATCTGTTGCTGCTGGCTGTGACAATGGATACTTGCTGTTAACCTGATTTCTCACACACACACACACACACACACACACACACACACACACACACACACACACACACACTTCTTTAGTGTTAGCCTTACTTTCCTGTAGAGCCCACCTCACCTTATACAAATGATGATGACTGTGCCCTGCCCTTTATACATTTCTTTGTGACTTAGGGTTGCCTATATCTGATGCACAGATAGGACAGCTAATACTTGCTGACCCAGATGCTTGATTTAATCAAAAGTATTGTACTGAACTGTACTTTTTTGTTAGTCTGCTCAAGTTCAAAACATTGTTTTTTAGGTTGTGATCCTCACTGTATTTGTAGTAATGTTACTAGTAACATTACTACATCTTGTGCTGATGAGGCTAAGATTGACCTCAACACTACTGGGGTGTCTAAGCTGGGCAACTTTTTAAGTGTGATGCACAGTACTGGGCAGGCCAAACATACATGGTTCTTTTATTAATCTTTTGGATGGCATATTCCCATTTTGTATCCTGTGTATTAATGTTATATTCCCTATTTCTTATGAATGCATAAGTATGTTTGCTAATGTAACTATGTAAGATGATTGTGAAATCTGAGTTAACATTTTTGGTGTTGTATGGACATGGGTCTTCTTTAACTTGATGTATAGGCTGTATACCATGCATTGTGAAAAGCCATTTTACATGTCTTTTATTATATTACCATTTATGCTGCATATATCACTCAGTTTACTTTGGTTTTAGTGATCATTGTAATGTTAAATTCTTAAATCATGTAACTAGAAGGTTACAAGACAAAAATGCCAATAACCGCTTGTTATAACACCTGGACTTGCTGCCCCAGCCTTCTGGACCTATGTTAGCAGTTGTTCCTGTGTCTAAGTCAGAAGATTCAATCTTTGATGTTGTTTGAACAACTGAGCATCAACATTCACATCTTGTGACCTTCTAGTTGCATGATTAAATGATTCAACAATGGAGCAATTGTTAAGACCATAGTGAACCTATCACTCATGACTTACTGCTGACATTGTTGTAGAACTGAGCAATGTTTTATCTTAGTGACAGCCATTACTTGCATATGAGGTTAACCGTTTTTATCTCTTCTTTACTGGTTCATCATTTGTTTTGATTAATACTGGTGATACAAGTTGTCTTTTCTGGGGATGACTCAGTCTAATGCTCACAGAATACAACCATTAGGTGGGAAAGTAAAGGTTGATAATTTTCCATGCATCACTTTTACTGTTGTTATTTTCTTAATTTTCTACTTAGGTAAATGGTGTGTGTGTGTGTGTGTGTGTGTGTGTGTGTGTGTGTGTGTGTGTGTGTGTGTGTGTGTGTGTGTGTGTGTGTGTGTGTGTGTGTGTGCACTATACTCTGCCTCTTAGCCAGGGCCATAGCATACTATGCACACCCCATTCTGCCAGGGGTTCCTATTACATTATAACGTAATCGAAAACTCAGGACTTTGAAACGGCTGCATTTCGAAGAGCGCATTGTGGGATCACAGTACAGTGTAGAGTGGGATATTTGCCCTTTCCTCACTGTAGTGCGATCTCGGAGTTGGAATATATATTTAGCAGAGGAGGCACAGCCGTTTTGATTTTTTGAGCATTCGATTACGTTGCCTTTCGATAACGTAATATGAACCCTTCTGTCAGGATCATCCACAGCTGCTGGTTTTTCATCAGACTCCTCATCAGTGTGTCATGGACCTGTTGTTCCTGCCTGTTCTGCTGGTAACTGTGGTCCTTGGTATTGTTGACACTGTTGTAACTGTTTTCTAACAATTATATTGTGTAACATGACACAAACTGTCAGTATTTTAGCTGAAGTGATTGGGCCATCCTGCAGGGGACCTCTGGATATATCTAGATATTGGAAATATGATTTGAGCAAGCCAAAAACATGCTCTGTATACTTTAAGTGTGTGCATCATTGTAACCTTGTTCAGTGAGGATGTGTGAATTTCTCATGAGTGACTAGGGCCAAGGTTTCAGTGCCTAACATACATCCCGCAGTAGATGCTCTTGTGGAAAGTCAGCCCTATAAATCTGACATACAGGCCACAGGTTTGCCATATGTGAAGGTCATGAAAACTGACAGGGTTACCTGCACACACACATTATAGATGTTCCTTTGGGCATTACAAACCACCTGACAATTAACAGAGTTTTATCCTTTTCTGTTGATATACCTCCTTTCCTGTTCACCAAGTGGAGCTTTTATTTCAATGTGTGAAGTCGACGGCCCACAGTACCTCAAGGAAATGTGTAATAGTAGTTCTATCCTCTGGGGGTACATGGAAGCAAGATATGCTTCCTTACATGTGGTAGTATTGCATTAAGATATTGGTGTAATATACTTGAGGCTGAGGCCTGTGACACCCCTAGTATGTCCCTTATCGGTCTCTGAAAAGTGCCTGTAGCTAATATATGTAATGCTACATATGCTGTGGTTTTCACTGGGATGGGTTCTCCACAATTTCCCCTGAGGCCTCAGATGAGGGAGGCAGAGGTTGACTATTTACTCAGATTACCCTGTTCACCCTGTAGCACTCGAATATGTCAGTGTCATGAAGTCCATAATAAGTCAAATGCGGTCTGAACATTCTTCTTCTATGCCAAGGTCTGTCAGTAGCAGCACCATCACCTGCACATTAATGATAACACTAGCAACCCCTTATAATTTTTTTTCTACGTGTGTTCATGGCTGTATTCCATAAAGTATTGGAACTGAGGGATAAAGAGAGTGCAGCATGTAGGCACTTGTTTTATACATACCCAAATCACTCCACCATGTTGAATTTCTTCATTAGCATGTAATTCACTGATGTATTCCTTCATTAGCTTATTCTGCTGATCATCTGTGTTTTATGACCAGGTGTGATGTATAGAACTGTTTAATTAATACCAAATAGTGCATCCGTTGCTTCTTGCCATGCACACGTGCTTACGACAAAGTGTAGGCTTTCATGAATCTGGACCTCTGTTTTCTCAAGTTTTCTTCAGTCTGAGTAGCTCTCTATCAGAATAGCTCCTTGAAACATCTGAACTCATTTTACAGTTGCTAGTAACAGTTTCTTATAAATGACCATGTGAATGTACATACTCATAAAAAATAAAAATAAAAAATGAACAAGCACAGGATAATATCTAGTTCCAAACTCACCACCATGAGTGTTGAGGAAAAAATAAAATAAAATAAAATAAAAAAACACAGAGAAACTAGTGGTCTTAAAACTATGTTGATGAGCTCAGTCACAAGAATTTTCAAAAAAAATCATGGAACTCAGGTAGTGTTCCAAAGCAAAAAGCCTTCATTCATCACAGACAAATGATCCTCATTAACAAAAAATCAGAAATATTTTAACAATGTTAAACATGCCAGCTTTTAAATACTTAGAAGTAGGTGTGGAAATTTTACATATTATTTAATTTTAAACCAGCCTATTCATGGGCAACAATACAAACAGGGCTGTAAAAGTGCATTTTAGAAAAACAAGTACCCACCCCCATACACTACTACTGATTAGATCAAACTAAATCCAATTTAAGGAAAATACTATCTATCTATTTGCAACCCATGTTCCAAAATCAGGTATCAAGAAAAGCATAACATACAAATGAAAAGACTGACGTTTAACTAAAATCGCATTTGGCTAACTAATGCAATAACGCCTTCATCGGGTCTGTAACAAGAACTAAAATCAAGAAAAAACACTTAAGCTATATAACCATACACATAATCAAACTAAAACACTATAAATATAAAAAATACATATGTCTAATAATATCTAGTAATGTGTAAGTTTTTAAATAACTGTGAGATCTGTTTGTTAGACATTCAGAAGAAGTCCACCATTGAGTGGATGAAAGCGTTAAATGTTAATGTCTAAATTGTGTTTTATGGTCTATTAAAAGAACATATCACGTTTCTACTTCAGTTTTCATTTATTGTGCATCCAATTTTGGGTTTCCAGCTTACATTCTCTGGATTTCTGTTGTTGGTAGCTGGTTTCGACAGTTTTTGCGTTGACATGGATGTTACTAATGATATTTTGAATACTTTCGTAGACCGGGAAGAAATGTTAAGGCTTCAGTCGGAAGTCCACATTTTGAAAGATGAAATAACCCGATTGAGGGAGTTGTTCACTCAAGCGGACAGCGGAAAGCAACGTTTTTTAGCTGTACCACAGTCAGCAGGCACCGAACGGAGTTTTATTACACTGGAGATACCTAATGGCCAGGGGTCTGGTCACAGTCGAATCAATGATAGGGTTGTGGAGGATGCGAACAGCAGGGTCGAGGCCATAAACAAGAGTCACATATCTGACAAGGACTATACGTTTGACTTTTCTATGTTAAAAATGAGCGAAGAAAGTGAACGAATAGGTACAAGACCCAAACACCCTATGAATGTTAAAATGTATTCAACTGTTGTCAATAAGACTCTCACCAACCCTAAAGGTACTGTTATATGTAGTTCTAGCCCTAAGGGCAACAAAACTTCCGAAACTTGAATTGGAAGTAATGTCAATCAATTGGACTGCTTTTTGGCAAAGGACTTTGAATTTAACAATGACAATCAACCTGAGTCACAATCCAGTTCAAGGAAAACTGTTATCAAAGGAACTTTAAAAGATTTTATATTTAAATTAGGTAAAAAATTGACAGCAATCAAGGGTATAAAAATAGATAATGCTTATTTGAGCAAATGTATAATACTAAAAATTGTATCTATGGGACTGAGATTTTTCAAAGTCCCTATGGGAGTGCAAATGGATGAACATACAAAAAATTATTTTAATACATTATTTGATAAATTCGGTTTTGAATTTATAAATTTAATCATTAAGAAAAATGACGAAAAGTTATGCAAATTGATAGCTGAAGTAGAGAGATTGAATAACATTATTGTTAACGATTTGTTATTCCCTCAATGGAAATAACTGTATGAAAAACAATACAGTTATGCCGATAAAAAGGCACTATCTATATATACCAAAAAAAGTAAAAAAATACAGAGAGATTTGAATCAATACAACAACAATCAGGTATATATGTGGAAAGAGAAGGGACAACAAGAGAAGCAGGTCACTTCCAATAATATCAGAAATAAGGGTAACAATGAGAGATATGAAAGGCAAAATTTTTACAGGGAGAGAAATTATGGAACCAATATAGAGCAGAAGAAAAATTGGAAATGGAGGAAACAGAGACAACAGAGGAACCAGACACATCAGGTAGACTTTTATGGGGAAGAGAGAATGAGGTTAGATTATTAAACAAATTTCACATGATGAACAAAAATAATCTTTTGATGAGATTGTAAAAAGTTGCAATAACTTCAACATTTGTAATTATACCAGTGTGGACATTAGACACGAACATTTCACATTATTAGCAAAAGGGATGAAATTTATACCTAGACCTAAATTAAATTTGGTAGATACTATACTTGAAAAAAAGTTATATGCTCGTAAACTAAATTTAGCTCTTTTTTTTTAAATAATTCAGTGATTCAAGAACACGGAGATATAAAGAAAAAGAGCACTTATATACCTCCACCTCACCCTAACGTAGTTATATTTGAAAAATCTGTGACCAATGAGATTTATAGAATAAATAGACATATGACTAAGCATAATGATTATGATAACTTAACATTGGGTGAAAGACAAGTATTAGAAGAATTGATATACAACTCAGATATAAGAGTTATGAAGCCAGACAAGGGGGGAGGAGTTGTTTTGTTTAACACATTTGATTACGTCAACGAAGTGTATAAGATTCTATATGACACAGGGAATTATGAAACCATATCCATTAATGAGATAAATATAAGATATAAAAGAATAGATTTATGTCTGGAAGAATTTTTACTAGACAACCGTATTACTTTGGATATATATAATTATATGAAAGTGGAATATCCTATGTTGGCGAATATAGTTGGAATACCAAAAATCCATAAAAATGTTAAACAACCCCCCCTTTTGTCCTATAGTTTCAGGTCAAAATTCTAAAATGTACCCATTGGGAGTTGTTATTGATAGATGGCTTAAACCGATGTATAATAAAATTACACATTAAAAAGATTTGTGGTAATTTCTTGCCAATTTGACTACCAATGAATGGAAGCAAAATATCATTTTTATGACCATTGATGTCATTGATTTATTGTCATGCATACCAAAGGAGTAGGGACTTGAGGATTTTTGTAATAGTTTAATAAAATTTTCAGACTTGGAATGAGAGAGGATTAATCTAATAATGGAACTAATGTCACTAGTATTGGAACACAATTATATCCATTTTGAAGGGAAGAACTTTAAACAAACCAGAGGAGTAGCTATGGGGGCAGCTTGTGCCCCCATCTATGCAAATCTGGTTATGTTGGAATGGGAAACAACAAAATTATTCACTAGTAACTATTACAAACAAATAACTTATTATTCTAGGTTCTTGGACGATATATTTGTGTTATGGGAAGGT
This sequence comes from Protopterus annectens, assembly GCF_019279795.1. Classification (NCBI taxonomy): domain Eukaryota; kingdom Metazoa; phylum Chordata; order Ceratodontiformes; family Protopteridae; genus Protopterus; species Protopterus annectens. The sequence continues at coordinate 1,014,341,682 of NC_056730.1, forward strand.
GATATGGATAGCATAACACCCTTTATTGAATTCTTGAATACATCCAAAACATTTCTGAAATTCACTTATACATGCAATACCAACAGTATTTCATATTTGGATACCTATATTTCAAAGGCCAATACTGGACTTAAATCCAACATATTTAGAAAAAAAAACTTTTTCTAATAACTATTTAGTATACACTAGCTGCAACCCCAGAAGAATGATGAAAAACATATTCAAAGGTCAATGTATACAGGCGGCCCGTATGACATCCGATTATGACGATATGATAAATGAAATTGAATATATAGGTAATATGTTTACATCTAGAGGATATCCTATTCACATGCTGAATGACGTAACCAAATATGTGATAAGTGAATGGGGTAAAAAATATCCCCCTTTATTAGGAAAAGAATTGTCGATTAATAGAGATACAACCGGCAATAAGAATATAACACAATACAGTCAAGCATGTATTTTACAATTTTCTCCTTACGTCAATGATGTTAAAAATGTAGTGAGAAAAAAATGGAATATGTTGGTGGTGGATGAAGAAATAAAGAAAATACTAGGCAAGTCCCCGATATTTGTACATAAAATAGGGCCTAACCTAAAAAAGCAACTTGAAGCTGGACCATTGATAAGAATCAGGAATAATTTAGGTAGTTACACCAGGAAATGTGGATGTTGCAAGCAATGTCACGCCATTTTAGAAATTGAAAGTATAGTGCTGGATAATGTAACAAGAACCATTATCAAATTCAAACAAGGTAATTGTAACACTAGAAACATAATTTATTTAGCCAAATGCACTTTATGTACAAGCTTTTATATAGGAAAGACGGAACGTCAGTTCAAGAAGAGAATATGCGACCACTTGTACAGTATAAGGACTAAGGATATGAATAACGCATTATACCATAATATAGCTAATAAGGGTGAAGCACATACTTTCAAATTTGGTATTATTGACCAACTGACAGTAGACCCACAGGGTGGGAATACTAAAGCTTTGTTAAACAAAAAGGAAATATTATGGCAAATATTCACTGATGCAGCTAGGGAACCAGGATTAAATGAATATATTACTATAAAACCCATTTTAACATTACGTTAGAATGATGCACAAGATGTGTCGTTATAATTGGAATATGTATTGTTATCATTTGTATATGGGATATATTATAGTTTGTAAGTTACAGGATAATTTGTTAGTACGTTAGATAGTGCATAATAGAACAGTGATCTATTTTTTCAGTAAATTAGGTGCTCTTATGCACATCCGTTTATATTGTGTACAGTTACACTCATATACACATTTACTGTAAGGACATTTCAGCCATTTGAATTGCAGTATTAATTATTGTGAAGAATTTATCAGATATAGGATTTTTATACACATATTGTATTGCATATATATGTTTAATTGTTTTTATACATATTGTTTTTATACATATATTTTTAGATGTGTTTGTATAAGGTTTGACTGTTGAACTATAGATTAATAGCAGATTTTGGTATGATGATCGTCAGATCACCACAACAACACTTAATACTGCAGGAATGTTTTATTGTTATATCACTTTAAAATTTAAAGTGGGTGGATTTTTGGTGCCAAAAAGTTTTTAAATAACTGTGAGATCTGTTTGTTAGACATTCTGAAGAAGTTCACCATTGAGTGGTTGAAAGTGCTAAATGTTAATGGGGGGGATTCAGTAATCCTCCGTGTAGGATGAACGAAGCCCTACTCGGAGACTGCCGTCTAAGAGTATGACATCAGCGCGTCATGCATATGCATGAGGGCGAGCTGACTCAACTCCCTGGCTAACATGGAGCATGTAGGAGTGCAGGGGGTGTGTCAGAAAGCCGAGCAGTCCAAATATCCATGCCCCTGCAAGTGCCTAACTCTGCAAATGTCAGCAGATATGAGCGAGTCCGCTCAAATGTGTATACCCCCAACACTACACTCCCCCACATTAAAGAGCCCTGTACAAATGAAATAAAATATAAAATATTTTTTTATTATTCACCATATAGCTGCCCGTATTTGCGCGTGTGTGTGCGGGTGTGCCCATTGCTTAGCTACAGTTAGCAGTTTAGACATCTAAGAGGATAATAAACCACTTATATGCAAATTAAGCCAAATAGCAATAGTGTAGTGGTAGAGCCTTCGCACAAAGAGGAGGCATTCCCGGTTCGAGTCCCACCACTCCCCTCTCCCTTTTCTGCAGGAAATCCATGCATAAAAATAATTCCTGACATTTACCTTTTAAATTATATTAAAATGCATCAAAATGGCCTATGTAGTAGTGAACGATATTTTAAATATATATAAGAAAGTGAAACGGTCATGCATATTAATGAATGCATAAGTAACCTATCTTAAGCAATGTGAAGCACTGCTAAGCAACGTTCACCAATAGTAAGCACATTTAAGAAAAATTGCCCAAAGCTAGCTAAGCACTGGTTTAACTAGTGCAATACCTTTGCGCTGAGCTGCGCATCGCACCAACTAGCGCAAACCAAACATGTTTGCGTGAAGCTGCACACTGTGCCAACTAGCGCAATGTTAGGCAACGTTGGGCAACATCGGTAAACATAGAGCAACGGGCAAATTTGAGCAAAGTCGGCTAAACCCAGCAACACCCCCTACCGGTCAGGCCAGTAGTAAAATAAAAAAGCAATGACAGGTCTCGAACCCAGGATAGTGTGCACCATAATCACAGTACTAATCCACTAAGCCATGACAGCATTTGATGTTCATGGGCTGTCAACACACATATACATATGAATCAAAGTTTACTCAGTGCTAAGCAGGTGTGCACTCAGTTGAGAACTTTCAAATCTGGCCAATCACAAATAAGTGCGGGAAATGAGCCATATTTAAGCTCCATAGGCAGGAATACTCTCCATAACTGGTTGCAGCTCCCATCTGCAGGCAGCAATGGCTGGTGTCGGAGAGGGCTCTTGCTTCTGAGCAAAATGGTGGGGCATTGAGGAGTCAAAACTGATGGTTTGGCTCCTCGTCCATCGTCATGATGCTAGACTCCTGCAGGGCCAGTTCCAGGGCATGGAATACAAAGCGGAGGTCTGGAGCCATCTCACACATGAGCTCACCAGTGCCAGAGGCATCCCTCGGACTTGTGAGCAGGTTAGACATCACCATGCAGACCTGAAGAGACGCAAGCAGGACCTACTGAACCAATGGATACAGGAGGCCCGTGGGATGCACAATTCCCCACTACTGAGTAGGTAGCCATGGAATGAAGTATGTAAAAATTGCTAGTGTAGTCAATAGTATGGATAGGTATATGTCTCAATATCACTTCATTTACTTCACAGCTGCAGGGGTCCATGCTGCGAATCAGCAAGCCTATGCAGATAGGCTGCTAAGGCTACGCCACCAGGCAGGTTAGTAATTTTTCTGCATGTGCTGTTATATAAAATAATTGAGAGAGCCTGGCTAAAAGTCTCTCAGCCCAATAATAAAGGTATAATAAGGCTTGAATAACCTCTCTGCATGAACTGTTATGTAAAATAATTGAGAGAGCCTGAAAAAGAGTGCTGTAACCCATTAATAAAGGTATAATAAGCCCTGAATTATTTCTCTGCATGTATTGTTATATAGAATAAGTGAGAGACCCAGAAAAAGAGTGTTGTAAACCATAAATGAAGGTATAATACATCCTGAATAAGATGTCTGCATGCACTGTAATAACAAATAAATGAGAGAGCCACTAGAAAAGTGCGTAATGTAATTAATAAAGGTATAACACCTGTAGTGTGTCTGTGTCACTTTCTTTGAAATGTTGATGTACTCTTGCAGTATAGAAATAGTAGTTTTGTATTAAGCGCTGTCAACCCACACTTGGGTAGGCCCATAGAAAGAGGACGAAGGGAGTGCCAGTATCTCTTAAGTATATATACAGTCCTCAACTGTAGTTTCAAGGCTGGCATGTATAGGTAAATCTGGCACATGAGTAGCTTGTTATTGTGTTCATCGGAAATGTCAGTGTGCTGCTAGAAATGTAGGGGGCTGTTAAAATATAACTGATAAACACATCCAGATGTGTAGACATATGAATATAAATAAAATATATAAATATGTAGCAGTAACATCTGCATCCTGGACAGTTTGTATAACAGATCCAGGTCAGGTACATAAGGAACTAGCAAAACACATCCCACAATGTAATGGACATTGCCTAGTATAATAATATATGTAGGGGATATATACCTACATTCAATAGGAATGTAGTGTAAACTATAAGTTCATATAAGTTGTTAATGGAGGTATCTTTTTACACCCTACTGTATGTACATAAACAATGCAATGCCACACCTCAATGGGTATGTGTAGTCTCAAAACATTTGTTGGGACATATGTCCTATTGGTTTATAAATATCTGCATAACTTTGATGCATGTGCTCTGTTCAAACACCACAATCTTGGTGGCCTGTTGCCACCCTTCATTCCTGCATGCTGTTGGAATGTCCACTGTCGTTCAATATATGCATGTGTTATGCTTGCTGTTCAACTGTTGGAACTCTGGTTTGTTGGGTTAATGGGAATATTCCTGCATGCTGTTACAACTAATTTGGAATGCTGTTGGCTATATTGTCATTAAATTCACCTAAACACAGAACGTATGGGAAGGCTGGTCCCAGCGGACCCACCTGTCCCACCTCAGCTGCCGATGGCACCTGGCACCAGCAGGTCTGGTGCCCAGCCTGGGACCTCCTCCTCCATTGGCCTTGTGCCACCTTCAGGTGGAAGCACTGCAGGGGATGGGGCTTGCCCCCCCCGTGCAAGTGTGGCTGGAGGAGGGCCACCTGTCACCCTCCAAATGATCCGGGCTGTGGTGCGTAGGGAGATCCAGCGTTCAGTCACTGATTCCCTATGCCAGCTCGAGGCAAGAGTGGCGCGACTCACGGGTGAGCCTGTCCCTCCTACACAGCCCCCAGCACAGCCACCCTCCAGGCTGTGAAGGTGCAGTGGTGACTGCCCATGGGTGGGGATCTCAGTTCCACTGTTACCATCTGTGGGCTCATGGGCTTGTGATTTCCAAACATCCTTCCCCGTCAATTGTGTTCACCCACCCCATGTGTCATATTTCGCCCCTGTATGCATCTTGTTTGTCTTGTCTGTTTACCTCCCGAACCTACCTCCCAAAACATACCTACTTCCCCTACCCCACCTTCCACTCTCACCTGAAAAAAAAAATGGGCAATCTGCTCCCACAAAAAAATTACGCCCCATACATAGCTGCCCATTTTGCACAGATGTCCACTGGACACAGAAACTGAAATTCAATTGGCAGTACAACATACTTTGTTGTCCTCACCCCTCTCTCAGGGGTGGAAGTTTTCAAAATTCCCTCCAAATTACTAGTATATGTACAGCTGTTGCTGTTAAAGAAATGGGCAGCTATGGACCTTCCCTACACCTGTCCTGCACATCCTGAGCTGTTTTCCCTACTGTCTTTCCCTCTTTGTGCCCCTTTTTCACCACTTTCCTATCTCCCTATTTTCTTTTCTTTCAAAGAAATGAGCGAGGGGGTTAGCGGGAGTAAGCACTTTTAAGCAGCAGTAAGCAGGTTTGAGCGAGTGTGCACATGTGTGCGCTTAGCTAAGTATTGCTAAGCATCGTGCAAACCCACGCAAACCTGCTTACAACTGCTTAAAAGTGCCTTAATCACCTTGCATATGAGGGGCCTTGTTCTGCTCAGCAGCAAAATAAAACACCACTGTCAGTCCCGAACCCCCCAGACCTTGGACACACTAGACTGCAAGAAGTACCACTAGGCCACAGTAGATATACAGAAGGATGTTGCTGAAATATATATATCATGCATCAGAATGTGTGAATGTAAAGGAAAGATAGGAATGCCATAACACAAAACCTGTTCTGTGGAACTTTACCAGCAGTTGTTGTGGAATTGCATTACATGACTGTGATAACAGAACCAGACATTCTAGCAGTAAATACTGTTACAGCAGCTCTTCACAACCCCCACACAGTATCATAGCAGGACAATTCCCACCCAAATGTACAAAATACCAGTGTGTTCAAGGTACAGCAAGGATGTTGGTAGGCATACTCAGTACTGGAATTGTCCAGTTTCATGAGCATCCTGTGATGTCAACAAAGTAAAAAGCACAAACAGTGCAGAAGTGAGTACATTAATATCCACAGTATAGCTGTTCCTAAAACAGTTCATGTGCCAAATGAAAACATCTCAATAACAACATATGTATGGCAGCTAATTGTGGATGTTGTAAAGAAACTCCATACTCCCATGTATCTTGTGTTAGCATATCTAGGGGTGAGTACAATTCTACACTGTCAACTGTGTACTGGAAGAGGCAACATTCAGGTCTGAGTACAACATACAAATAACTGGCTACACCCTTAGCAACAGTTAGAAGAAGTATACCAACCTTCTGAGTTACACAACAGTGTCCACACCAAACAAGCATGATCCCCACTCTGACCTAGCAATTTATAGCACTGGGTTACTATGACAATGAGTACTGCAAGTACCACTCAGCAGGCTGCATGCAATTGCCAAATGGTGGCCACCAATTGGTACAGAGGCCATCACATGCGCATGTGCAGATACCTATAAAAGCAGTCTGTACTTGCTGTCCACACATGCAATCATTCCATTGCAGGTACGGAGGGAGAGAGAGAGAGAAAAAGAGAGAGAGAAAAAAAAAAAAAGAAAAAGTGATGTAAAGTTAAGAAATATAACAAAAAGAATATATTGAAAAAAACAGTATACTGACAAAAGAAATTATATTGAAAAAATATATTGAAAAGAAACTATATTGAAAAAAACATTGAAATAAAATAACTGGAAAAAATTTTGAAAGAAAAAATATAGAAAATAAAACTGAAAAAAAATATTGAAAACAATATATTCTGAAATATAAATCTATTTAAAAAAGTCTTGAACAGTAAAAGAGATATTGAAAGCAAAACGTATATTGGTAAAACAAGTTTACCAGGATATACAGCAACATATACGAACACATACAAAGGAAAGGTATGTAACAGCTATGTATTTACTGGAATGTAGTAGATGTTTATGAAGAGTACTCTATATAGTTTGAATCATCCATATGTGGCAGCAGTACGTATCGATGCACAGATGCCCTGCATAACCACTGGCATGGGGAAATGAGTGTGTTGCTGTGCGCAGTGGGATGTGACGGTGACAAATGAAGTTCAGCATTAAATGTCAAACATCTGATCCATGTTATATGTGTTCTGTACAGTAGTGTGTACAATGTCTGTTGGGGTAGTAGCCCATACGGTTATGTAAACATGGATGTGACAGAGTAACAAATGCATGATAGTCATATTAATGTGTAGCTTAGCATTGGCAACAGCTGTACCAGGCTAGTATGCTAATTCAGCATTAGCAGCTATGTATACACCCTCTAATATTACTGTGTGCTCACATGTGACACCTGTTCATGTTGCAGCAAGGCCCAACAGGTCAGCCATGAGGTACATGTACTTACAACAGTGTGGTCCTTGTGTGTGTGTGGCACACACATACGGAGAGATCTGTCTGTGTCAGATATATTAGCATCTGTACATGTGCATTGAGCAAGGGACATACTGCAACTGTTTGTGAAAGGTGGATATATATATATATATATATATATATATATATATATATATATATATGTTGTTGAAGGTTGTTATGTGCATATTTCTATGTAGGTTGTAGTGTGTGGCAGACCAGACAACATGCAGTGCTGGTATATGACATGTGGTGGTTAAATGCTGTGGGTATGGTTCATCAGGTTTGCAGTGTTGCAGCCAGTGAGGCCTGCTAAAGCTACATGGATTGAGAACACCTTCAATGCATTCTGCACAACACTGTGCAATGTTATGACATAACTGTATACGTCACAACCTTCCCATACTTGATATACCCACCATGACAGGTGGACTGTATATGTGCCTATATGTATATCTATATGTACAGAAATGGATGTTCATATGTATGTGTGTGTATATATATATATATATATATATATATATATATATATATATATATATATATATATATATACACACATATATATATAGAGAGAGAGGGAGAGACAGGGTCATAATTACTGCAACAGATGCCTGGTGACAAAGCCATGGACTCAAGCTTAATGTTGACACTGTATTGGCATCCCACCATGCAAAGAGTCAGTACCCATGAACTACCACATAGGTGGTAGTCTACTCAACACCGAAGGTGTGATAAGAGACCATGGGTCACAGGTGGACAGTAGTCTCCCCTTCGATAGTCACAGTGCCACACTAATCATGTAATCTGTCTACGTGGCACACGTCATCACAAAGGTGTGTCATCCAGGGAAAAATAGGTCATTGTTCCCCTCTACTTCACACACATAAAACCCAGTATAGAGTACAATGCCCCATGTGGTATATACCTCACAAGACATCTACAGCAACTGGAAAGGACACAGACATACCTCACAAAGAGTGATAACGGTGTCAAACAGATGGCCTATGCAGACCATCCCACAAACCCACAACTAGACTGTGTCACATACAGCCTACCCAGAGGTGACCTCTGACTGACATACTAAGCTATGTCAAACCCAGATCTGTTGGACATGCTCCACGTAAACAGATCACAATCTGTATGAGCTACATGCTCTAGGGACCCAAACCCTTTGACCACAATAAACAGCACATGCTGGAGGGATAGATTCCTATCTCAGAGACATCCCATACACTGGAACTAACCAACTATCCATAGCAAACAAAACTCCTAATTAGCAGTCGTCATAAATAACCCTGGAGATTGTATGGGAGACAGTGAATACACCCAGGCAATCACCTCAGTGTCTCTGCTTGACTGGGCCTCGTGTAATTTAAATACCTAAGTGTCAGAGGCCAGGGTAGCATATGGCTAGAGTTCTATAGGCCCTAGGGCCAATAGCCTCTTACCTACCTATAAAGAGATACACACTCACATGTACTTGTTGCAATAATCGATATGTGAGGTTGACAGAGTGTGATGGTGAATGTGCTGGTGAATGTGTCAGAGTTCGGTATATGTGTGATAGCTTAGTGGGAAACTGTTTCAGTCATGGTATTATGTGTCCTAGCTGTGATCCCAGCAAAAGAGGTGTATGCAATTCTTAGGCAGAAAAAGCAGTATGCCATATGGTCTGACGTAGTCCCTTGTTGTCGACTGGGGTGTCCCATTGTAGGCTAAAGCAGTACATGTATGCTTATTGGGTGTTACTGCTGGTAAATTGTATGAACTGTAGTACTGCCTGAAGCTGTATGCCTAAACAGCACAGTATAGTGTACGTGCACATTTATTGGAAACACTGTTATGTGTGTTCCCTGTAGTCCTCACAGATTACATACCTCAGGCATAAGATCTGATAACTACTGACACACAGTACTGTAAGGTAAACAGGTAAAGGTCACCTGGTTTGCCATACCTTTGTGTCTGTTATGTATGTCTGCTGTGTGTGTGGGTATGCCTGTACCATGGCCTCGGTCATATGTGTGTTACAGGATATAACTGCATATCTAGCAACATGTATAGTCTAGTACAGCAGTATGCCACCTATATTAACGAATGTGCACATATGTTAGGCAGGGGTCCACCATCAATGACTAGTGTGGTATACTGGTAATACTGTCAGTGGATTTTACATTCATTGCAATGGATTACATATTTCATGATGCATTAGCATGATATATACCTCATGTTGCTAGGTGGTGCATTGTGTCACATACAGTGTGCCATGTACTGTTGTATAGTCTTACATACTGTTATAACTTTGTTGCTGTGCAAAACATGGTTTGATATATAGAGTGTGCCAGGCACTGTCAGGTATCTGTGTGTTGAGAACTGATATGTGGTATTGAAAGTGTGTATCTTCTGACAGCCAGTAGGTTGCTATATATGGCAGTTAATTTATATCTGTACTTTAGAATGTTATGTGTGCCACATGACTTGCTCACACATATTGTTTAATTTCTTCCAGGGTAATGTCCCACCATTGTAACCTGGCATATAGCACGGCCGAGGAGGAAGTCATCACAGCGAGCCTGGTGCAGCACTATGCAATGCTGTTCTCCAGAACCAGCCAGGACCAGCATGAGTGGGCTGCCCTGTGGCAAGATCTTGTCCGTGGGGTAAATGACATAGGCATGCATAACCGGACATATGAGCAGGTACGCCATCACTGCAGTGATTTAATTAGACATGTCTGGCAGCGTGCGTCTGATATCCGCAGACAACAGCTTGCCACAGGTGGGGGGGGTAGCCATCCACCCCCCCTCACCAGAGTGGAGGAGCTGCTCCTGAGCCAGGTGGCTCCTGGCCAACAACAACCACAATTAACATGTATCATCATGGGGGCCGGAGCCACCCAGCAAGTTGACATGGAGCATGCAGGTAACATGGCATAGCTGTAGAATACTGTTACCTCTATTGGTAGAGCATGCTTATGTGAGATGTGTAATGTGTAGTTAGACAATGTGGTGCCTAGTGTTGTGCAATACTAATAATTAGGAATATAATCTGTAGGCCTGTGACTGTCCACCCTTGTACTACTGTAAGATTGCAAACACACAGTAGCAATGCCACAGTTGTTGCCACTGACAAAGTGTCTGATATCCTTGTAGGTCCCTCTGGTGTGACAGCAAGGCAGCAGAGCCATGCTGGTGAGTGTGTTATACCTTTAATATTGCTAATTAAATGTGCATGTAATAGGTGAGGTGTAGGCTATGTACACCTAACACACCTACGCATAATGCATGCTGTGCATGTTTGCTGTGAGACTATGCACATCCTAGTAACGTGGGTAGCTGCCTAAAACACATACAATACACAGAGCATCACACACAATTGTGGCAACACTGTAGTGCACACCGGATAGGCAGTCGATACACATGCGCACAACATACACACCTTTGTCATACGCAGTACACGTTAACATGCTACACATGGCGTAGTCAGACACCCACTGTAAGGTCACACTACAGTATCCCAAACCTTATCCACACAGCACACTTAATATACCTGTGGGGTAGATGCCTCACATGTGGCTGTGCAACACTCTTCAACACATAACACATTCATGTTAGACAATGCCCCCTATTGGGCACCTCACAAACCCATGTAACAACTGGCTGTGAAATGGTGAATGTAGCCATGGTACTGCAGTTAAGTACTACACCCCATCCAGTTACAGTGGCCACAGTAATACATATATCATGAATTGCTATGCACCTCAATATTGTGTGTGTGCAGACATATTCACCTATATGCAATATGCATAGCAATCCCCATTTGTAGAAAGTGACACACATATGTCTTGTAATGCTATGGGGTGTATAGGTCACATGACACACATTGTGTATGTGTGATGTTTCATGTTGCAGTTGTGTGGTAGCATGCCATGTCATGGCTGGCACTGGCATGTCCACAATATGTCCTACACTCACCATAGCCACTGTACAATGGCTATGTTGAGCAATGGTATTCCATCAGGTATACATGCACCACTCATCCTGTGTGTATGCATAGCATGCATGTGCTACACCTGTGTTCACAATCATCTGCTAAAGACACAGATGCTCTAATCAGAAATGGATATCTATGTGACACACTGATACACATCCAGCCATGGTATGTATACCTGTGACTGATGGTGCACAGGACATTGCAGGGCTTTTAATACCTGCACAGCAATGTTGTGTCCATGTACACAATGTGTTCCAGGGTGAGGCCATTCACTGAACAAAACACACATGCATCAAGGCCATGTATACTGTTATTAGCAATGACTGTCTACACTCACACTGCATGCTGCTGAGCAACACACGTCCTGCATGCTGTAACGTTTGATATAAATGTTTGACTTGTGATACTGTACCCCAACATCACACACTATTGAGTATGTTTGGGATTGCTGGTGGTGTGTGTGTGGGTGTGTGCGTGTGTGTGTCTGTACTAGTGAGGAGTGTATATGTGTGCATGTGTTCATGTGTTCATGTGTGCATGTGTGCATGTGTGCATGTGTGCTGACATCATGTACAGGTCGTAAAGTGTGTTTCCTGTCTCCCTGTCACAGGTGCTGATACTGGGCTGGTTCAATGCAGCAGGGAAACTGATGTCACTGAGCATGATAGTGACAATGATGATAGGTGTGTTGAGGCACAGGCATGTTTGCCAGGGTCTATCATTGGGCCACCAATCGACACTACACAAGTGGCCACCCCATCCATGCACATAGTCATACTGCCATTACATCCGTCATCAATGACCTTAGCAGAGGGACAGCGTACAGCCATCATTGGCCAGGACAGTGTGGTATCCATGGCACATGTATCCCGACACAGCAGCCATACCCAGATGTCTGGAAGGGTATCACATAGGCAGATGTCCAGGGGTTCTCGTCGGAGCACTGCTGCCCATCATGCCACTGGCAGACGTGCCACAGGTCTAACTACCTCACACATGTTCCAGGCTGTCGTGGAGGCACAGGCACTTATGGAACGGTACACCAGACAGGGACTGAGGGCACAGAGGGCACATAACACCACCGTAATAGACAGTATCCATGACCTAGCTGGTGCCATCCGCAATTACACTGTGGTCACCGATAGATGTTGGGGAGAGACACTAGATGTCCTCTGCAATGTCATGTCCATGTGCCAGGACAGTGCGGGATGGTTGAGTTGTCAACATGAACGTATGCCAGCAACATCAGCAGCTGGCAGTCGCCGAGGACGTCCCTCAAGCAACAGCCGCTCCTGTAGTGCCAGTACCAGCCCCAGCAATGTTGGGGGTGGGCTGTCCATAGAACATCCTAGAAGACCATGTGCACATGGCTCTGGACAGTCCCAGCAGGGTCCTGGGTCCAGTGTACATCCATCTACCTCTGGGGATAGTACCCAGTCTGGCTTGGTACCTGATAGTGTCAGTAGCACGCCTGCCAGGCACAGGTATCCATGGCCAGAGACAGTGATCTGTAAAGCCTCACAGGTACAGTCTGTGGCTCTCCCACAAGTACCCGTATGTGGCAGCCACATGGTGGAACTGTGTGCATGCAGATACTCACACACATAATCCAGACACCTAGAGCTAACACATACCCACAGACATTACATCAACATTGGCCCATACCATTATTCTTGCCCCTCACACACACACACACATACATGTCGATTGGATGGCTCACTGTAGACCTCTAGCAGACCAACAACACACCCTGTGCATATGATGAAAATTGTGCCACCTCCTGTCATCTGTAACATCGATGCAGGAACAGGCTACCATGGTGCTGATGCACAGGGTGTCTTTATAGCAGTATAGCAATTTTAGCATGTTGTCAGCAGTAGAGTGTAATGATATGCTTGAAGGTTTAGCTGAGCAGGCATGATGCATTAAAGCTATGATTGTCATTGTAGTGTTGTTTACACCAGTGTTAGTTCCAAATGTATATTGTCCTCCTATGTGCCACTTGGCTGATGTGTGCAGTATTGGCAGCATGTGTTAGAGAGTGGACAGTATGTGTGGGATGTGTGTAGCACATATTTGCAGATGTACAGTTGTGGAAATGGTGGAGGTGCACTGTCTGCATGTACGTGTATAGTGGGCACATGGGCAGGGTGACATGCTCTGTATTACACAGTAACACTCCATAGTTTCTATTGGTGGCCAGTATGCATTGTACTACACACATTTTGGAATCTGATTACACGTGTGTATGACATGGTTTGACACTGTGCTGTGGGGTGATACTGTTACTATCTGTCATTGTTTTGCATTCTGGTAGTATACATGACTGCAACAGCCTGACCATAACCAATTGTTAGCTGATGTCCTGACAACTGACACACAGATGTAGGACACACAGCAACATTTGGATCCTTCAGGTACTATACTATGCCAGTAACCAGTGGTATTCAGCTGCACCCATTACTGAGACCACACATGTTCGGCATATGGCTCTCTTAGGTAGAAGCAATCACAGTAGGGATATGTCTGTCCATGTGTGCTAACGCATACTGTGACCTATACTGCATTCTCCAGGTGACACACACATCCTCCACAAGGGTATCATACAGACAGATACCTGTTGTCAAACCCATGCTGTAAAGCTATAGGCGAAACTAAGCGTAGTCATCCACCTTTACGGAACATAGTATCCCCACAGTACCACATAGGTAGTAACCACCAACATCATGAACAGGTACTGATGTGTACATGCAACCTAGTGTTACGTCATCTCTCCTTTGATAATCACATTCCCTAAAGTATTTTGGAATCCCTTGGTGGATCACATAAGCAATCAGGGGTCTGTATGCATGTCCACAAAGGTTGTTGTATAATGCATAGTCATCATTGACAGACTCTGCTGCGTTTGAACAGGTCTGACATATACCTCGGCCATAAACCCTCACACACACAATTCAATAGAAACCGTAATGATTGTGTGTGACACGGATGACCTAGGCCAGGCATCACTGCAGTGGCTGGCCTTGTCAAAAGCATACAGATGTGACCTAAGGTCTGTGAAGCAGCAGCACAGTTTGGCAAAGATGCCAACTGTGTACTTGGATGAAGCAGGGTTCCCACACATGCAATACTTGAGGTAACATGTACGTATATGTATTTGCCTCATAGCTACCTCACATGTGCAATGCCTACTGATATGTCATACAGTAGTAAAAGCAAAAGCCCAACACTGTCACACACCTAGAGCACACACACTCACCAAGTGCAGGATTCAAACCCCTACCTAACTAATTCATGATACTATAGGAGTACACATCCACACGTCATGCTGTACACATTACTGGGAAGTATTGTTTCCACAGGTATATTTGTAGGATGGTGACATAATCAGACTTGACAAAGAATAGTTTACCACTTTTAAGGTGTTTTGCTACTCCCCTAAAAGGTTGCTTCTTCCCAAGGAGATCACACACACACACACACAGCTGTCAAGTGCAGGATTCAAACCCCTACCTAACTACTTCATGACACTAGTGAAGTACGCATTAGCACGATGCACTATACACATTACTGGGGGTTCTCTTTTCAACAGGTATATTTGTAGGATGGTGACATCATCAGACATGACAAAGATGTGTATACCACTTTTAAGGTGTTTTACTACTCTCCAAAAGGTTGCGCCTCTCCAAGGAGATCACACATAAACACACAGTTGTCAAGTGCAGGATTTAAACCCCTAACTACTTCATGATACTGGTGGAGTATGCATTAGCACGATGCACTGTACACATTACTGGGGGTTCTCTTTTCCACAAGTATATTTGTAGGATGATGACATCATCAGTCTTGACAAAGATTGGTTTACCATTTTTAAGTTTTAAGGTGTTTTACAACCTTCCTAAAAGGTTGCTCTTTCCCACGGAAACCACACACAAACACACACTTATCAAGCACAGGATTCAAGCCCCTACTTTATTACTTCATGATACTAGAGAAGTACATATTAACACGACGCGCTATACACATTACTGGGGGGGGGTTCCCTTTTCCACAGGTATATTTGTAGGATGGTGACATAATCAGACTTGACAGAGATTAGTTTCCCACCTTTAAGGTGTTTTACTACTCTCCAAAATGTTTGCTCCTTCCCAAGGGGGCCACACACAAACTTGTCAAGTGCAGGATTCAAACCACTCCCTAACTACTTTATGATGCTACAGAAGTACGCATTTACACACCGGGCTATACACATTACTGTGAGCTATCCTTTCCACAGGTTTATTTGTAGGATGGTGACATCATCAGACTATACAAAGTGGGTTACATTAGGTGACATTAGGTGGGCTACATTGAAGGAATGTCTACACACTTTGGCCATGTCATCATCAAAGGGGTGTGTACTATCTACCTGTGTCCCCAGGGCCATAATGACTTTCTCCATACATACTGGATTACCACCTCACTTTTTTGTACCCAAAGGGGATGACTATGCATTCTTTGGCATTCATCTTGAGGGCATTGTTTTGACACCAGGTATCTGTCTCTGTAAGACACTTCTGGAGGATGTCTGTGTTAGCCGTGCAGTCAGTTATGGACCACAGTTACCCTTCATCTGCAGACCTGTTCCGCCATATACCTCCCATGCTTGCCTGTACCTCTGAGCAGTATCTATACAAAAGGAAGGGGTGTAACCATTTACCCTATGGATACCCACACCTTCAGGTTAGTGGCACAGCATGAGGCCTTGGAGACCATGCACCTGTGGGATGCCATTTGTGACTGGCTTAGAGTTGGACATGGCACCAGCAACTCTGAACATGTGTGTTTGATCTGTGAGCCGCCTGGCCAACCATCCTCTGACATAGCTGTTAATGTTCCAGTTGGTATGCTTGTCCATGATGACAGAGTGGGGAATGGTGTGGAAAGTCCTTTGTGAGGTCCAGGTGGGCTGTGTGGACTACTTTCACCTCCATCTATGTCCTTGATAACTGTTTGAAATAAGTCAACTAGGTTTTGGAGCCAGGATCTGACTTTAACAAGGCGAAGTTGTGGAGAGTACAGTGTCTGGAGGTCTCCAGTGCCTCTGTTTATGGGTTCCATGACAATTTGCTCAATAGCTCTGTAGACCAGGCTGAGTAGACATATTGGGCAATGGTGTCCATGTACTGTTGTGGCACCCGCTTTCTGGAGCTGGATGACTGTTTGTGTATGCCATTCTTTGGGTACATAGCCTGTGGTACGCTTGTGTCTGGACAGTGAATGTGAGTGAGGGTCCAGTTCCTCATGGGCCTAGTGTATGACGCAGCCTGGGACACCATCCAGACACATTGATGCTGTGTTCTCAGCTTTGGTGAGGGCTGTCTTTACCTGCATATCCATGACATCTGGGGCTCTGCATCCTTCTGTGCTGGACACAGGCCCTTTTGGGGTGATGGGGGGGTGTTTACACTGAATGTGTCCCCCTGGATGTGGGCAATGAAAGTTGGTTTGGTGTATTTCTTTTGTTTTTTCAGTAGCTGACAGCATATTTGGAGGTTGACACTTATATGTCTGGTATAGCTACCAATGGCTTTGTGGTTGTCATTCTTACATTCCTTGGCTATTTGTCTTTAGAAACTGTCCTTGGATTATTTTATGAGTGATCATTGTTTCATCCTGATAATGATCAGTGATGCATTTCCTTTAGTGAAGTTGGCTCTATCATGTGCTCGTTTCCTCCTTCTGTTGTCTAGCTTATTTATGGGCAACAACCACCTGATTGTTGTCCTATTTTTGGAGGTGTGCATCTTGGTTTTATTTGTGATGTCTCAATCCTTGCATCCCTGTAGATGCTCATAGGATGCACTTGTAAATGATTATGCGGATTGTATACCATTATCCTATAGCAAGAGGGCTTTGGAACGCTCCACTTTGGTCTTGGGAACTGTGCAGTTTGCTTTTGCAAATGTCTTCACAGTGGTTTCATTGACTGTGTGGGGGGGCCGGATGTGGATGTCCAGTGTGATTACTTCATGATCTGATATTACCAGCGAGGAGTTTATCTCTGTAGTGGAACACTGGTACCCCATGTTGGTGATGATCATGTCCAGTATGTTGTCACCTCTAGTGAGCGTGGTGACCAGCTGTTCCAGGGTGCTAGGGTTTTTAAACTCTAGGAAACATTGGGTGAAGGACGTTGTACATGAGTAATTCCACCACTCACTGTTTGGGTAGTTGTAATATCCTCATATAATAGTGTTGGATAGGACCTTTATACTTTCCACTGTTCTCCGGAATATTGAGTGAGGTTTCTGAGACAAGGTACATGATCTGTAGCAGACTACAATCTGATGGGCAGCTTTGGCCAATGTTACTTGCATTTGCATGGTCTCCAAGGCCTCATGCTGTGCCACTAACCTGAAGGTGTGGGTATCCATAGGGTAAATGGGTACACCCCTTCCTTTTGTACTTCACTCGTGGTTTTGGGTCCAAAGGTCAGAGGGATAGTGAGTGTTTTACGTGGACCATATCCAACAACTCTGTGTTTGACATAGCTTTGTATGTTAGGCAGTGAAAACCTCTGAGTAGGCGATATGCAAGGGAGTACGTATGGAGCATTTTGACATGGTCTGTGTATGGCATGTATTTCAGGCCGCTAATGTTCTTTGTGTGGTATTGCTGCTGGCTTTCCAGTTGTTGTAGTTGTCTTGTGAGGTACATAGCAACAGTGGCATTGTACTCTATTATAGTTCTAGTGAGTGATGAGTGGAGGGGAACATTGTCTTCTTCCATTCTGCATGAGATGCATTTTGTGATGAAGTGTGCCACAAGTGAGGGTTTCCTGACTACTGTGGGAATGTGATTATCACAGTTGTATCCACTGTCCACCTGTGACCCAAGGTCCCTTGTCACACTTTCAGTGTGAAATATACTACCACCTCTGTTGTAGTTCTTGGCTACAAAGTTTTTAACATAGGGGATGACAATGTACCTTTTGGCATTGAGCTAGAGCCCATGGCTTTGACAACAGCCATCTGTCCCAGTGAGGCCCTTTTGTAGGATGTCCACATCTTTTGTGTTTACCATTATGGCTCCTGGTTTGCAGTCCTCTGGTAAATTCAGCTGCCACAGACCTGCCATGTTAATGTTTACTTCAGAGAAGTAGATACTACACAGCCTGGGAAGTTATCTGGTCCCATGGTTGCTGTGATACTGGCTTTGGAGAGTGTTTATTACCTGTGCAGCCATGATGACAACAACTTTGCAGTCTTCTATTATGGAGATGTGCTCTTTCATGGGTGAGAGGGGGTTACAGTTAATAGTGATCCTATCTGTCAGGATGTTGGCAATATCAGTTGGCTCTGTACATTTACTGCCATTGAGCTGTAACTCGGAACAGATCTGACTGTAACCATGACATGAACCTGTCTGTTGGGCAGAGATTTCCTGAGTAGACAGTATGCCACAGAGTACAGATTGGGTAACATTCAGTCTTGTTGCATGAGGCGATTATTTGAGGCCAGTAATCCTTTTGTTAAGGTACTTCATTGGTCTTTCTAGCTGCTGAACATGCCTAGTCAGATTCATCGCAAGTGTGCTGTTGTACTCTCTGACAGGTCTGATGACTGCTGAGTAGTGGGAACCTCCTTTGACCTACGTGCACAGACCTTGGCAGTTTGTGTGAACACATAGCATAATTTTCCAACCACTTTGTGAATGTGTTTCTGGAAGTAGAGACGACTATCCACATTTGTCCATAGATCCCTAATTATCACATCCGTATTTAGCCTAAGTGTGTGAGCATGCCCAGTATGACCTTTCAGTATGTTGCTGCCTGACATTTGGTTTGTTTCTTTACATGTGTGAGCATGCCCAGTATGACCTTTCAGTGTGATGCTGAATGGAATCCACCACATTTGTTGGAGTGTGTGAGCATGCTCAGTATAGACATTTATACTATATGTGCATGGAAAATCAAGTTGTATTTTTACAGCAGGGCTCACCTTTGTGTCATAGATCAACAGGGATCATGCTGTGCCTGCAGGGCTTCCATGCGACACTTTGCATAGACTTACCAACATTTCTACATACAGGGGGAATAGCTATTCTTTGTACATTTCTACCCGGGGGCACACATGACTGTTACTGTGGGTGTACATAAGATGTGGGTTTCACCTGACACTTATACACATTTGCTATGCCTGCACTGCTATGTACAGGACACCATTTCAGTCTGTACTGTTGCCTATCATCGTGGCTTGAGGCATACTACTGTACTACAAATGTTGGTGTCCAATGTCACGTATATTACACTGTGACTTCATAGCCTACACAACCCACATCACACCGCCTAGCCTGATGTTCTCGGTCTGCATAGGCATGTGGGGGAGGTTACCCATTTGCCTCTTTAGGGGCATGATACTGCATTTCTTTGTGTTTGTATTAGTGTACAATTGTCCTGCTGTGTCTGTGCCACTGAAATGCTTTTATGGCTTAGTGGTTCAGTACTGTGACTATAGTCCACAGTATCCTGGGATTGAGCCTTTTTATTGCCATGCTGGGAGACCAGACTGCTTAAGGAACAGTAAAGCAGATATGAGCATGTTTAACTGACTTTGCTCAACTTTGGCCAACCTTGCCCAACGTTGCCCGACGTTGCACTAGTTGGCATGAGCAATTTTGTTTACATATACTAGATATTGGTAAAAGCTGCTTAGCACTGCTTTATATTGCTTAAAACATGGCAATCATGCCTCAGGCGATGCTGCAGGGCTGCCTATGTCGGATGCACATACTACACTCCCTATACATGTTTGGAAACAGGTAGTGTCATCTTAGGCATCCCTATTATTTTATGTGTGAGTCAGAGGGAGGTATCATTTCCAGGGTTCCTACTGAGCCAGTGTATGTGGTATGTGTTGCCTCTTTGCCAAGGCCAAGGCATACTGGGCATGCCTCCTTCTGCTTACTGGGGCAGGCTCAGGTTGTTCCTCCTCTGAGTCACACTGTGCCTGTGCAGGCCTTGGCAATGGTGGGGGGCTGTTTTGGCCCTGCCCCATGATGTTCCTGCTGCAGCTGTTTTTGCAGGATCATATTGTGTAGCATGGCACATACCATGACAATTTGGGTACATGTAGTTGGTGAGTACTGCAAGGCTCCACCAGATGTGTCCAGGCAATGGAACCATGACTTGAGCATCCCAAACACACGCTCTATTACATTTTGTGTTTGTGCATGTACCTCATTATGGCGTTCTTGTTCAGGTGTGTGTGCATTTCTGATGGGTGTCATTAGCCACGGCTCGAGTGCGTATCCAGCATCCCCCACTAAGTGAAGTCCCCATTGGCAAATGTCTGGTACAGCTGCGACAGATGCCAGATATGGGAATTGTGGTAACTTCCAGGGAAGCCAGCACACACATTCAATATTATGCCCTGGGCATCACACACGACCTGGCAGTTGATGGAGTGGAAGCCCTTGCGGTTGATGTAGGCCCTACCCCGCTCACCGGCTAGTGCTTTGATGTGTATGTGCATGCAGTCAATTGCACCCACTACCGCAGGGTATTCCACTATTTGATGGAAGAGACGCATGTTGCTGGCCAATATCTCACGGGAATTGGGGAAATATACATGATCCCTGACATGTGCTGACATGGCAGTCAGGAACTGGTGCAGTACCCTGGATGCTGATGCCTGTGAAATCCCCATCATATCACTAGTTGGTCTCTGGAAGGTACCTGTTGCTAATATTCTTAGGCCAACACATACATTGGTTTCCACTGGGATGGGTTCCCCTCTGTTGGTTCTGTGTGTGAGGCGTGGCCTGCACAGCTCAACAATTTGCTGCAGGAGCTCTCTCTCCACTCTATAGCACTCCACTATCTCCAGCTCTTGTAGGCTCTGGTAGGTTACCCTGGATCTGTACACTCTTCTCCGTCTCCTCACTGTGGGTTGCTCAACAGCATTCACAATGGCACCACCCTCAGCATCTTGCACATGTCGCCTTATAATAGCAATGGCAGCCCCTAACATTCTTTTGTTTCAGTTAAGCTTTTTAAGTTTTCACTTCTCTTTGTAGACTGCAGTGTTGCAGTGTTTCTGAGAAAAACATGGGGGAATGTTGTTTGCAGAGTTTTAAGTGCTGGGCTAGGCTAGGCTAGTGTACTGCCTGTGTAATTGGCTGATTCTGAATGATTTCACCTGGCAGCTCTGCTAGTTCTCCTTGGTTAACTTCCTACTACTTCCTTTCCTTCCTTTTCCCATTTCTGTTTCCACAGGGGGCAGCGCAGTGCAAACAAGCACAAAAATGCGCACACAAGCACTCACGTGTGCACACAGCCTTACACAGGCTTACACGGGCTTAGGCAGGTGCACAGTCCTGCATACACACTTAGACAGCCTTACACAGGCTTACACGGGTGCACACATGCGCACACAGGCTTAGACCGGTTTACAGGTGCGCACACAGTGTAAGCAGCTTTGCAAGAAACTTCAGTGATAGCCATGGCATAGACTTTCAGTTTCTGGGTTTCAGTTTAGACAACTGTAGACACGCCTCTTCCAGTCCTGAGTACCTCATAGCAAACACATGCCACATCTGCTCCAATAAGCTTAGAGTCTTTTTGATACATACCCCCTCATGATGTCACCTATCTTCTACTCTGTTACTCCCCTAATCCTACTCTTACACTCTAGGGACATGGTTCACATGGCAGGGAAATTTGGGATTCACTATCCTTATACCCATTTGCATAGGACTGCCTACTAATGCTTGGTTACATCTCTCAGACTGAGCTTCCCCCCTTAGCAACCACTACTCAGTTGCCATGTTGTCTTCAGTATGCCATTCACCTGCATGGCAGATGAATATTTTGAATAAAATACCTATTTGTGGCTTTTATTTTTTGTTTTTAGGGTTTTTAGAGCACCACACGTTTGCACGGCGCTGCGCTACACTTAAAGATCGAATATTTTTTTTATTATTTTGCAACGGATAAAAATGCCAATGGCCATATATTTGGCCATTGGCATACTTCCTCAACTGGATGCATCCTTTATTTGGAGCTGTCATAGCTCTGTTTTGCTATTTGCAGAACGATACTCAGTTGCCAACCGAGTACGTTTCTACAAATAACACTACCCTTACTCGGACAGGTTAATGTTTCCTGGATCACAAATTTACCTCATTTTCATAGCTTTCAGCAGCAAATGAGGTAATTTGCATAAACTAACCCTGTCCGTGCAAGAGTCGTTTTAGGAGTTCTGTTGCACGCCCCTGCCGGCTGTTCCTGGATCGCTTGGCAGACATGTTGGCTTGCTGGAGTCTTACTCTACTCTTAGACTCCATGCAAGCATTCATAAATCTGGCCCAATGTCAAAATTGTGTTTTATGGTCTTTTAAAAGAACATATCACGTTTCTACTTCGGTTTTCATTTATCGTGCATCCAATTTTGGGTTTCCAGCTTACATTCTCTGGATTTCTGTTGTTGGTAGCTGGTTTCAACAGTAAAAGCATAACATACAAATGAAAAGACTGACGTTTAACTAAACTCACATTTGGCTAACTAATGCAATAACGCCTTCATCAGATCTGTAACAAGAACTAAAATCAAGAAAAAACACTTAAGCTATCTAACCATACACATAATCAAACTAAAACACTATAAAGATAAAAAATACATCTGTCTAATAATATCTAGTAATGTGTATTAGTTTGCATAAAAAATAAGTAATTAACAGCTCAGGAAAAAGTGTCAGTGCTTTACAAAAAAGAAAAAAACCTGTCAAGACAGTTTTCATGTTTATAGCTCCAAAACATTTATACAAAGAAAACTAATAGAAAAAACACATGACAAATAAAGAAAACAATGGCTGAAGTAAACTAGTAATGTATAAAAGTGTGAAGGTATGTGCATGAGCATACATGGGCATCTAACAGTATGGCAAATGAGGGAATTATACCAATACTACATGGTAATAGTGGCATAAAAAAAGTGTGTTTTGAATTTACTGTTTAAAATCTCTGGTGTGACGCAATAAAGCTGATCAAAGCAGAACTGAGATTAAAATAAGTAAAAAAAAATATATATATATATATATATATATATATATATATATATATATATATATATATGTATGATTAACTTTAGTTTATCGAACATCCACTTCACCGACACTAACTTTGCCGACACATCACATTACCGACAAATGGAAGGCCAATGTTTCCTGCATGGTAAGTAACTGTTTGGCCAGCCTGACTTCAGGAACTACCAATAAAACAAACCCACCCCCCCACACAACCCCCTTAATAAATATACCAACTCCAAGAACAAACTACTGCGGGGGTAAGGGACAAAGTTCAGGTAGATGGCCAAATGGTTACTTACCGTTCAGGAAATGTTGGCTTTCCATTTGTCGGTAATGTGACGTGTCAGCAAAGTTAGTGTCTGTGAAGTGGGCGTTTGATAAACTAAAGGTAACCAATATATATATATATATATATATATCTATATATATATATATATATATATATATATATATATATATGTGTGTGTGTGTGTGTGTGTGTGTGTGTGTGTTATTATTATTTAGTATGTTTTTAGTACATAAAAATATTCCTCAAAAAATTCCCTAAAATCTTTTACAGCTTGTGTGGCAGCTTACGTAAATTTAACACACTCTTAATAGAGCAATAGTAGTTAATTCCTGATTTTCTGAATGTATTAATTTCAACTGCCGGCATAATTCTTTTTTCTCAAGCACACCATTGATGTCCCCCTCAAGTTCATCCATCCTCACACAGTCCAGAATGATAAATTTAAAACCAGAATGTCTGTGGTGTTCTAATAAGTGTTTGAATAAGGCATTTCTCTGACATTTATGTCTGATGTCAAAAAGATGACCTGAAATCCTCCTTTTCAGTTTATTCATAGTTTTACCCACATAAAACACAGGACAGTCATTACACATGGCCCTATATACAACTTTGTCGGTATTACAGTTACCACCTGCTGAAGATTTCACCATCTTTTGAAGATAGGGGCCCACAGATGTTAAAGGTCATGTAATCCTGCTGTTCCTTATTTTTCTTTTCCACACAGCTATGTATGCTTCTGCTCTTTTTCTATATACAAAAGCAGGTGATCTAAAACCCCTACAAGCTGCTGATTGTCAGTAAGGATGACCCAGTTCTCCTTAATAATGGTTTTAATTGTATTGAAATCCCAGGTGTAAGTTAGAATGCAACTGTCATTATTTTTATCTTTGTTTTGGGTTAGGGTGTCCTCATTGCATAATTCTACCAAAAGACCTATTCCACATAGGGTCATTGTTAGTTTTAGAACTCTAATGGGATCCAGGATCATATGTAACATGTTTGATTCATACCCTCTGGTTAAGAAATCATTTTCCAGATCATTCATATTTTTGAGAAAAGGAGCCAAATCTGCAGTAATGTGTGCTAATCTGTAGCCTTGTGATTTTATTACCTTGTGCTTAATTTTTACTGGATGCATACTATCTCTGTAAAGTAAGTAGCTCACTCTTGTTGGTTTTCTGTATAAGTTAATGATTAATTTTTCTCTGTCTTTATCAGTACTGACAGTCATATCAAGGAACTGCACTGACTCTGAGCTGATGGAAGTGGTAAACCTCAGGAAGGAGGTGGAGTTACTGATGTAATGGATAAACTCAGTGAGTTTAGATTTCTCACCTTGCCAGACTATGAATACATCATCAATAAAGTGAACATACTCATAATACACATGCTCAAGTTTGTCACCTTATGAGTACATGTAAAAAAAAATATACATATATATATATATATACATATATATATATATATATATATATATATATATATATATATATATATATATATATATATATATATATATATATACATATATATAAATCAATTTTTGCAAGAAGAAAAGCCTTCCTGCAGCCCCATAATGGGGTTTGGTCCCACATCACCTTTCTTTATTATTTTTACTCCAAGGTCACTGCACCTCAGAGAAGCACCATCCCCTTTCCCTTCCTTTCTCAGGCTACCATTATTTCTCAGACTACCCCCTAATGATTAATAAAAAAGCATCTTTTTCTTTCTGCTAGAGGCTTTGTGATTGGACCACCCATTCCACGCAGTAGCCTTGCTCCTACATGATTCATTCAAGAATACACATACAGCTATTGGGGTTTGGTCCCACATCACCTTTCTTTATTATTTTTACTCCAAGGTCACTGCACCTCAGAGAAGCACCATCCCCTTTCCCTTCCTTTCTCAGGCTACCATTATTTCTCAGACTACCCCCTAATGATTAATAAAAAAGCATCTTTTTCTTTCTGCTAGAGGCTTTGTGATTGGACCACCCATTCCACGCAGTAGCCTTGCTCCTACATGATTCATTCAAGAATACACATACAGCTACCACCTTCAGCTATTATGCATGAGCATGTATGACTCTAGCACCCATGATGATACCAATTGACTATAAGCCTAATAAAATGTCCTTATCATGTCCTTTAGAAAACTCTTCCCTCTCAGTCTGCATCGAGTTAGTTTCCAGCTGACATCATGACATCAGTGTATAATTTGTGTTTGTGATTAGTATATACCATACATGGTGCAGAGGCATGAATACTGTTATTTGATTTTGACAGCCTTTTCTACCCTCAAATCTCTGTTCCTTCTACTTGATATTATTAGACAAATGTTCAAAGGTGTGAGTGGCTTTTTCTGTTTGGGCCTCCACTAAAATGGGTCTTAACTAACTGGAAATCCCAGTTATCAAAACATAAATAAAAACAAATTATAATATATATATATATATATATATATATATATATATATATGTATGTATATATATATATATATATATATATATATATATATATATATATATATATATATATCATGCTGTTCACTTCCCTTACCAATGTCGGTACATTTGATCACTGATACATCTTGATGTCCAGTCTGTCAGCATTTTATATGGAAAGGGTACAACATTCTTCAGAGCTGAGGCTTTGTTTCTTTTAAGAAAAGAATCCTTCCCTACTCACATGTGTGCTTTTTCCAAAACTGGTTTAAAAAAGTAAGGTTTAAAGGGTATAAATCTCAAAAATTCTAGCTTCTGCACTTCAAAATGCTGAGGTGTGTCCAATCAACTTTTGGTCACTCCTAAAACAAAGACATTCTCTGCACCTTTTGAGTTTCCATAAAAAAATGTTGACTTTAAGGAATTCCAAATGGCTGCATGCTGAGTAACAGCTTAATTTCAGCTTTCCCAGTGTGAAAACAGAAACTCAGAAAGGCGAGCAAGTGAACTTGCCTTTTTGGGTAATTTTCATAACTGGATAGAAAGTGCACTGCCTTTATGCCACCACAAAAGAAATTCAGAGAACCTGAAAGAAATCAATCACAAACGGTTAGGAAAAAAAACACTGACTTGGAAGAATTCTGCAGCTGTTCAGCAAAAAGCAATGTAAGCTCCAGCTTTGGTGCAAGATATGACTTCCAGTAACCAAGAGGAAAAAATAAGTCAAATATACTCAAAGTTGATTAAAATAACTGAAACACAGAAGGAGTGTATCAAGTCATATAACAAAAGGCTGGACAAAATGAAATAAGGTTTGAACAGATATTCAGGTGTGGTGATAAAACTGCAAAAATCAGAGGTCAAAATGAAGAAAAGGCTGGCTAAATATGAGACTTCTCAAGAAGAGATGCTTCAAAAAAATAATAGAATTAGAGGACAGACCATACAGGGAAAACCTGAGGATTTTCTCATGTACCAGAGAAGCTAGAAGGAACAGACTGTGTTAATTTTATGAAAGCACAAATAAGCAACTGGATTGGTATTTCACAACAGGAATTGTTAATTGAAAGGGCACATCATGTGTATATACCAAAAGTGGCCATGAGAAAGGTTTTTGAACTGTATTTTACTGTATTTTTGCTATTTCCTGCACTTTTAGCTTAGCATAGACTTGCCCCCGGATTCACGAATCCTCCGTGTAAGACTAAATAAGTCTTACTCGGAGGCTGCAGTTGAACAGTATGATGTCAGCGTGCCATGAATATTCATGAGGGCAGGCTGACTCAACCGCAAGTCTAACACGGACCGTGTAGGAAAGCAGGGGGCGTGTCCAACTGCCGAGCAGTCTAAATGTCCACGCCCCTGCAAGGGTTCGAAAATAAAAATGTAAACACAGAAGAGTGAGTCTGCTCAAATGTCCATGCACCCAACATCACACTCCCTGACATTATAAACCCCCATCACAGTTATGAAAAGTAAAACTTATATTTTTTTATATTCCCAAAATAGCTGCCCGTATTTGCGCATGTGTGCGCGGGTGTGCCCATTGCTTAGCTGCAGTTAGCAATCCCATCATGGAAGAGCATAAGAAGGAATGTTTATGCAAATTACACCAAATAGCAATAGCGTAATGGTAGAACGTTCGCACAAAGAGGAGGCATTCACAGTTCGAGTCCCACCACTCCCCTTCCTATTTATGTTTTAAATCAGTTATATGAAATAATACCCGACATATATGATTACAGTTTTACTAAAAAGCAGTGAAATGGCCTATGTATCAGTGAAGAAAATATATATTTATAAAGGATCCTGATATATAATTGCCCGCAGTTAAGCAGCGCTTTACCCAGCGCAATAGAGTTGCCCATAGCTAAATAGCATTTTACCAAGTGCAATGTAGTTGCCCATAGCTAAATAGCACTTTACCCAGCACAATGTAGTTGCCCATAGCTAAATAGCGCTTTACCCAGCAGAATCGGTTTGCGCAGAGGTGCACGCCGTGCCAACCAGTGTACTGTAGGGCAACGTAGAGCAACATAGAGTAAAGCTGCTTAAACACAGCCACACCCCCTAGCCTGTCTGGACAGTATTAAAATAAAATGAATGACAAGGTTCGAACCCAGGACTCTGTGCACCATAACCAAAGTACTGAACCACTAAGCCATGACAGCTTAGGATAAACAGCCACTGTTAACATACATATCCTAATAAATGGTAGATTAACCATTACTAAGCAGGTCAGCAGTCAGCCGAGAATGTTAAAAAACGGCCAATCACAAAAAAGTATGGGAAATGCGGCATACTTAAGCCCCATAGGTGGGAATACTCGCCATAACTGATTGCAGCTCACATCTGCAGTTAGAATGGCTGGTGCTGGAGAGGGTACACGCTTCCGAGTGCAACGTTGGGGCATCGAGGAGTTGAAATACATGGTTTGGCTCCTTGTCCACCATCATGAGTCAAGACTCCTGCAGGGCCAGTTCCAAGGGACGGAGTACAAGGCAGAGGCTTGGAACCAGTTAGCTCATGACCTCACCAGTGTCACAGGTGTTCCTCGGACTGGTGAGCAGGTCCATCACCACCATGCAGACCTGAAGTGACAGAAGCAGGACCAACTGAACCAATGGATACAGGAGGCCCGTGGGATGCAAGATGCCCCACAACTGAGTAGGTAGCCATGGAATGCAGTATGTAAGAAATGATAACTGATTCTGTATAATGGATAGGTATGTCTCAATATGCCTTCATTTACTTCACAGCTGCAGGTGACCATGCTATGAATCAGCAAGCCTATGCAGATAGGCTGCACCACCAGGCAGGTTAGTGATTATTCAGCATGTATTGTTATATAAAATAGGGTAGAGAGCATGAAAGAAAGTGTTGTAATCCAATAATACAGCCATAAAATGCCCTGAATAAGTCCTCTGCATGTACTGTTATATGAAATAAGTCAGAGAGCCAGAAAAAGAGCGTAGTAATCCATTAAGAAAGGTAAAATATGTCCAGAATAATATCACTGCAGGTACTGTCATATAAAATAAGTGAGCAAGCCTGAAAAAGTGTTCTAACCTATTAATAAAGGTATAATATGTCTTGAATATGTCTTCCATATGCACTGTAATATCAAATAAAGGAGTGATCCTGTGGAAAAGTGTGTAATGTAATTAATAAAGGTATTAAACCTGTAGTGTGTCTGTGTCATTTACTGTGAAATGTTGTTTTACCCTTGCATTATACAAATAGTACTGTTTTAATAAGTGCTGGCAACACACAGTTGGGCAGTCCCATCTAAAGTGGGTGATGGAAGTGCTAGTAGCTGTGAAGCATATATACAGTCCTGAACAGTCAGTTACTGGCTGGCATGCATAAGTAAATCTGGCACACAAGTAGCTTGTTAATGTGCGCCCCAGAAATGTGAGTGTGCTACAAGAAATGCAGGGTTCTGTACAAATTGAACTGAAAATGTCATGTGAACACATACAGATATGTAGATAAAGAAATATAAATACAACAATAAATATGTAGCAGTAACATCTGCATCCTGGACAGTTATTATGTCAGATATAGGTCAGGTATATAATGAACTAGCCAAACCCATTACACAACCTAACTCATGTTGCCAAGTGTAACAATACATGGAGGGGATATACACCTGCAGTCAATAGGAATGTAGTGTAGACTAAAAGTACTCATGAGATGTTAATTGAGTTTTCTTTCTACATCCTACTGTATGTGCATAAATAATAAATTCCACAACTCAATGGGTATGTGTAATCTCAAAATATTTGTTGGGACATATGTCCTATTGTTCTATAAATATCTGCATTCACTTTGATGCGTGTGCCCTGTTCAAACACCACAATCATGGTGGCCTGTTGCCACCAATCATCCCTGCATGCTGTTGGCAAGTCCACTGTTGTTCAATTTATGCATGTGTTATGCTTGCTGTTCAACTGTTGGAACCTTTGTGTGTTGGGATAATGGGAATATTACTGCATGCTGTTACAACTAATTTGGAATGCTGTTGTTTATGTTGTAATTAAACACACCTAATCACAGAAAATATGGGAAGGCCGGTCCCAGTGGACCCACCTGTCCCTCCTCAGCTGGCGAGTGCACCTGGCACCAGCAGGTCCGGTGCCCATCCCGGGCTCCCCTCCTCCATTGGTCCTGTGCCACCTTCAGGTGGAAGTGCTGCAGGGGATGGGGCTCATCCCCCCCATGCAAGCATGGGCAGAGAAGGGCCACCTGTCACCCTTCGAAGGGTCCGGGCTGTGGTGCGTAGGGAGATCCAGTGTTCAGTCACTGATCCCCTACGCCAGCTCGAGGCGAGAGTGGCGCATCTCATGGGTGAGCCTGCCCATCCTACACAGCCCCCAGCGCAGCCACCCTCGGGGCTGTGAAGGTGCAGTGGTGACTGCCCATGGGTGGGGATCTCAGTTCCACTGTTACCATCTGTGGGCTCATGGGCTTGCGATTTCCAAACACCTGTCCCCATCAATTGTGTTCACCCACCCCATGTGTCATACACTGCCCCTGTATGTGTCTTGTTTGTCTTGTCTGTTCTCCTCCCCAACCTACATCCCCAAATATACCTGACATTCCACTCTCACCTGAAAAAAAAAATTAAAAAAAGGGCAATCTGTACCCACAAAAAAATTGCACCCCATACATAGCTGCCCATTTCGCACACATGTCCTCTGGACATGTAAACTGATAATTATAATTGGCAGTACAACATACTTTGTTGTCCTCACCCCTCTCCTAGGGGTGGAAGGTTTCAAATATCACTCTAAATTTATTGCATATGCACAGCTGTTGCTGGTAAAGAAATGGGCAGCTATGGACCTTCCCTACACCCGTCCTGCACATCCCGAGCTTGTTTCCCTACTGTTTTCCCTCTTTGTGCCCCCTTTTTCACCACTTTCCTATGTCCCCATTTTCTTTTCTTTCAAAGAAATTAGCGCGGAGATTAGCGGGAGTAAGCACTTTTAAGCAGTAGTAAGCAGGTTTAAGCGAGTGTGCGCATGTGTGCGTTTAGCTAAGCATCGCTAAGCATCACACAAACCCACGCAAACCTGCTTACACCTGCTTAAATGTGCCTTAGTCACTCTATGTCAGGGCCCTTGTTCTGCTCAGCAGCGAAATAAAATGCCTCTGTCAGTCTCGAACCCCAGACCATTGACACAATAGACTGCATGAATTACCACTAAGCTACAGCAGATATACAATAACCTGGTGCTCAAATAAATATATCATGTATTTCAATGACTGAATGTAAAGGATAAATAGGAAGGCCATAACACAAAGCTTGTTTTGTGGATCTTTACCAGCAATTGTTGTGAAATGCATTACATGAGTGTGATATGAGAAGCAGCCATTCTAGCAGAAAATAAACTTACAGAGGTACTTTACAACCCCCACACAGTATCATAGCAGGACAAACAGTGGCAAATCTGATTAGGGCAGAGGCCATACTACCCAACTGTGACTACTTAACAGGGATGTCTCTGATTGTGAAACATATTGCAGCTGTGTCCCTCTGAATCCCTCTGAAAAGTACTGACGTCAGTCAGAAAGGTGGGGTATTACACAATGAATACTGACAATAATAACAGTAGACACTGCTTGTACTTCATAAAAGGAGTATGTATCCATATGCACTTCTTCACACAAGTCTACCCTTTTACTGTCTCTATGCTGTGTAAGGTGTACTTCACATTTAACTACCTATCCCTGACTCCATGCAAAGATGTATCTGAGTGTTTCATAGGCCTGGCAGAGGCACAAACACACAGGCATAGCAGCTATCCTGCTGTTACACACACTGCAAATAGCTGTGGTAGGACTTCCACAAGCATACCCTTTTGTAGGAGTACAACACAGAAATACCAAAGGATGTAGCCATGTACTGGTAGCAACTGACTGTAACATTGCCATTGTACTAGTGATGAAAACACCTGTGGGTTGCACAGACAAAGAATAACAGTGTAACATTTGACTACCATCTGGATAGGTTCACAGTTGGGAACTATGCAGACAGACCACCTGCCTTGATAAACCAACAGGTACACACCAATCCTTTAAGTACAGTAAGATAACATTCACACAATAATACATAATGCTCTCTGTATGTCAGCACCCCCCCACACACACTTAAATACACTTGTGTGTTTAGGGTCTACCAAGGATGTAGGTAGGCATACACAGTACTGGAACTGTCTAGTTGTCCTGTGAACCCTGTGCTAATGTCAACAATAAAACCACAAACTCTGCAGAAGTGCCTACATTAATATCCACAGTATAACAGTTCACAAACAGTTCATGTGCCAAAAGAATACTTCTCAATAACTACGTTTGTATGGCAGTTACTTATATGAGTGGAAAAGAAACTACATAGTCACAGAAATGATGTGTAAGCATTTGTAGGGGTGAGTTAAACTCTACACTGATAGCTCTGTACTGCAAGTGGCAACAGTCAGGCCTGAGTACAACATGTACATCACTGTCTACACCTCTAGCTTCAGATATAGAAAGTATACCAACCTTCTGACTTACACAACAGCGTCCACAGCAAACAAGCATGGGCCCCACTCTGGAAATCTGAAAGGGCCACGCCTACATACCTAAGCAATTTATAGCATTGGGTTGCTATGACAGTGAGTACTGCAATTACCACACAGCAGGCTGTATGCATTTACCAAATGCTGGGCACCAATTGGTGCAGAGGGCATCACATGCACATGCCCAGATAACTATAAAAGCAGATTGTACTTGCTATCCCCACATGCAATCATTACATTGCCCGGGTCAGCAAATACTGACAAACTCTATTACTGAATACAGAAGCCTTATGTCAGTAAATATTATATTTACTTTCTGAAAAACTAAATATATTGATTAAGAAAAAAAAACTAATTAATAACCAATAACAACTAATAAGTAAAAAACTTTACTTAAAAAAAAACTTGTAAAGCATACACAGACAGACCTGACAGTGAGTAACAGGTATGTAACAGAGTTGTAGTTACCGACAAGTAGTAGATGATTATGAATAGTACTGCACATACTCAGAAACATGCATAAGTGGCAGCAGTAGGTATGTATGCAGTGATGCCATGCATAACTACTGCCATGGACAAATTAGTGTGTAGCTGTGTGCAGTGGGACATAACTGTGACATATGTAGCTCAGCATTATATGTCGAACATCTGAACATGTTATCCATGATCTGTACAGTACTGCGTATAATGGCAGTTTGGGGGAGTAGTGCAAACACCTATATAAACTTGGATGTGACAGAGTAAAACATGCATGATAGTAACATAATTTGTAGCTCAGCATTGGCAACTGCTGTACCAGGCTAGCATAGTAGTGTTATCATTTGCAGCTATATATACTCCCTGTACTATTACTGTATGCACACATGTGACAAGCGTCCATGTTGTAGCAAGGCCCAACAGGTCATCCGTGAGGTGTACAGACTTACAATAGTGTGGACCCTGTGTGTGTATGGCACGCATATATAGAGATATGTACGTGTCTGATAAATTAGCATCTGAACATGTGCATAGAGCAAGGGACATACTGCAACTGTTTGTGAAGGGTGGACAATTATATGTTGTTGCAGGTTGTTATGTGCATGTTTATATGTAGGTGGTAGTGTGTGGCAAACAAGACAGCATACTGTGCTGGCATATGACATGTGGTGTTTAAACGCCATGGGTATGATTCCTCAGGTTGTAGTCTTCCAGATAGGGGGTCCTGCTAAAGGTACATGGACTGAGACTACCTTCCATGCATTCTGCACAAGACTGTGCAATATCATTACATAACTGCATCCCTCTCAACCTTTACATAATTGGTATTCCCACCATGAAAGTTGGACTGTATATGTGCCTATATGTATATCTATATGTACACCAATGGATGTTCATATGTACGCCCAAGCTCAATGTTGTAAACGTATTGCCATCCCTCATGTTAATAACCCTGTACCCATGTCCTACCACATAGGTGGTAGTCTACTCAACACTGAAAATGTGATGAGAGACTATGGGACAAAGGTGGACAGTAGTTTCCCTATTGATAATCACAGTGCCACACTAGTCATGTAAACTGAGTTAAGGTCCACATGTCAACAGAAAAGGTGTGTCATCCATGGAATAAGAGGTCAGTGTTCCACTGTATTCATCAGTCATAACACCCATCATAGAGTACATTAGCCCTGTTGGTATGTACCTCAGAAGACATCCACAGCAACAGTAGATGCCAGACACATACCTGACAAAGAGTATTACTAGACTCAAACAGATGCCCTATGCAGACTGTCCTACAAAACCACAGCTACACTGTGTCACATACCACCTACCCAGAGGCAACCTCTGCCTAACATACAAAGCTATGCCAAACCCACAGGTGTTGGACATGTTCCATATATACTGATTACACTCCATACAAGTTACACACTGTACTGATCTAAACCTTGTAACGTGAAAAAGCAGAACATGTTGGAGTGGTACATTATCATCTCAGACACATACCATACTCTGGAACTAACCACCTATCAATAGCAAATGAAGGTCCTCATTAGCAGTTGTCATGAATAATCATGATGAGTGGGTGTGAGATAGGAAATGCAACCTGGGAGTCACCACTGTGGCTCTGCATGACAAGGGCACATGAACCTACATTACATGGGTGTGGAAGGGCAGGGTACCATACGGCTATGCTTCCATAGGCCCTACGGATAATAGTCTTTTAGCTACCTAGGACCCGATACACACATGCATGTACTTGTTGCATTACTGGCTATGTGAGGTTGACTGGGTGTGATGGTGAATGTGTAGGTGAATGTGTCAAAGTTGTATATATGTGTGATAGCCTAGTGTGAAACCATGTATATCATGGTATGTAGTGTTGTAGCTCAGATCCCAGCAAAGGATACGTATGCTATTGCTAGGCAGGAAAAGCAGTGAGGCATATGGTGTGACGTAGTCCCATAGTGTTGACTGGAGTGTGCCATTGTAGGCTTAAGCAGTACATGTATGCTTATTGATTGGTAACACTAGTGAATACAAATCCTGTATGAACAGTAGTACTACCTGAAGCTGTAGGCCTAAACAGCACAGTATGGTTTACATCCACATTGCTTGGACACACTGTTTTGTCTGTTACCTGTAGTTCTCACACATTACAAACCTCAGGCATGAGGTTTTGTAGGTGCTGACACACAGTACTGTGTGTTACACAGGTAAAACTGATCTGGGTTGCCATACCTATGTGTCCTGTAGGTATGTCAGATGTGTGTGTGGATATGCCTGTAACATGGCCTTGGTGGTATTTGTGTCACAGGATATATGTGCATATCTAGCAACATGTGTAGTGTATTACAGCAGTATGCCACCTATAGTGATGAATGTGCACATTTGTTACTGAGGGGTCTGCTATCAATAAGTAGCGTGGTGTACTGATAGTACTTAAACTGTACTTAACATTCATTTCAATGGATGACAAATGTCTGCATGCATTAGCTTCATACACACCCTCTGTGGCTAGGTGGTGCATTGTGTCACATAGAGTGCGCCATGTACTGTTGTATAGTCTTACATACTGGTTCCACTTTGTTGCTGTGCAGAACATGTTTTGGAATATAGTATGTGCCAGGCACTGTCAGGCAGTTGTGGGCTGAGCAGTCCTATGTGGTATGACAGGTGTGTATCTACTGACAGCCAATAGGTTGCTATATATGGCATTTCATTGATGTCTGTACTTTAGCATGTTAAGTGTGCCACATGACATGCTCAGAATGACTGTTTTATTGTCTTACAGGAACATCTCTCACAACAGGAAGCCCGCCTATTCCCCCGAGGAGGAGGAGGTCATCTATGATGCCCTGGTATGGCATTACAGCTTGCTGTTTTCCAGATCTAGCCAGGACCAGCATGGATGCACTGCTCTGTGGCAGGATGTTGCCCATCGGGTGAATGATGTAGGCATGCATAACCGGATGTATGAGCAGGTACGCCATCACTGCACTGATTTTAATCAGACATGTCTGGCAGCATGTCTCCAATGTCCACAGACAACAGCTTGCCACAGGTGGTGGTGCATCAACACATCCCCCCTCACCAGAGTGGAAGAGCTGCTCCTCAGCATGGTGGCTCCTGGACAAGCAATACAACAGACATGTGTCATCATGGAGGCCGGAGTCACCCAGCACATAGATACAGAGCATGCAGGTAACACGGCATAACTGTAGACTACTGTTAGATCAGTTGTTAGAACATGCATTTACCAGCTGTGTACTGTGTATTCAGAAGATGCAGAGCCTGGTGTCATGCAATACTGATAATTTGTAACATAATTTGTATGCCTGTGACTGTCACCTCTTGTACTACTGTGGAATTGCAAACACACAGCAGCAATACCATAGTTGTTGCCACTGACAAACTGTCTCATATCCTTGTAGGTCCCTCTGGTGTGATAGCAGGACAGCACACCCATGCTGGTGAGTGCTCTACATTTAATATAGCATATAACATGTGCATATCATAGGAGACCTGTAGGCCATATACACATGTAAAACACCTACACATAATGCATGCTCTGCATGTTCTCTGAGGGACTATGCACATCCCAGTAACATGAGTATCTGCCTCAAACACATGCAATACACAGAGCATCCCAACCAATTGTGGTACACTGTAGTGGACATTGTATAGGCAGAGTCAATACACATGCACACAACATACACCACTTTGTCATATGCAGTTAGTGGTAATTTGATACACATGGCGTATGTAGACACCTGCTGTAAGTTCATACTCCAGTATCCCAAATGTCAACAACACAGCACACATACTATACCTGGGGGTAGAGGACTATCATGGGGCGGTGTGACACGCTTCAACACACAACACATTTATGTGAGGCAATGCTTCCTATTGAACACCTTACATACCCATGTAACAACTGGCTGTGAAATGGTTAATGTAGCCAAAGTGGTGCAGGTCAGGTACAGCAAGATAGTTGCCAGAGTGACATACATTAGTGGCCTTGGTTGACCACATGATGCTGGCTGATGATGGCTCATGCACTACACTACATCCAGTTACAGTAACTACAGTACTACACATAGCATTCATTGCTATACACCTGACAGTTGTGTGCATCCAGCCATGGTATGTATACCGAAGAGTGATGGTGCACAGGACATTGGAAAGTGTTCCAGACTTGCACAGCAATGTTGTGTCCATGTACACATTGTGTTCCAGGGTGAGGCCAATCATTGAACAACACACATGCATCAAAGACATGTATACTGTTATCAACAAGGACTCTCCACACTCGCACTGCATGCTGTTGAGCAACACACATCCTGCATGCTGGTACATGTGATAGGACTCTTTGGCTTGTGATACTGTACTGCACCATCAACCACTAATGGATATGTTCCGTATTGCTGTTGGTGTGTGTGTGTGTGTGTGTGTGTGTGTGTGTGTGTGTGTGTGTGTGTGTGTGTGTGACTGAGTAGTGTATGTGTGCATGTGTGCATGGGTTCATGTGTGCATGTGTGCATGTGCTCATGTGTGCATGTGTTCATATGTTCATGTGTGCATGTGTGCATGTGTTCATGTGTGCATGTGTGCATGTGTGCATGTGTGCACGTGTTCATGTGTGCTAACATCATGTACAGATTGTAAAGTGTGTTTCCTGTCTTTCTCTCACAGGTGCTGAGGTTGAATGTGAATGCAGCAGGGAACCTGAAGTCACTGCCACAAATAGTGGAGATGATGAGACATGTATTGTGGCACAGGTAGGTTTGACAGGGTCTGTCGTTGGTCCGCCAATCAACAGTACGCAGCTTTCCACCCCATCTATGAGCACACTCATACTGCCAATACATCCCTCATCACCAATGGCCTTAGCCGAGGGACAGCATACAGTTGGCATTGACCAGGATAGTGTGGTATCCATGGCACTTGCATCCCCTCACAGCAGCCATATCCAGATTACTGGAATGGTACTACATAGATGGATGTCCAGGGGTTCTCATGGGAGCACCGCTGGTCATAATGCCCCTGGCACACATGCCCCCACAGGTCTTACAACCTCAAGTATGTTCTGGGCTGTAATGCAGGCACAGGCACGTATGGAACGGTACACCAGACAGGGACTAAGGGCACAGAGGGCCCATTACACTGCTATCAATGACAGCATCGGTGACCTTGCCGGTGCCATCCAGAATTACACCGAGGTCATTGATAGATGTTGGGGCGAGACATTAGATGCCCTCCACAATGTGTTTTCCATGAGCCAGGACTGTGTGGGACGGCTGAGACATTGACACGGACGTATGCCAGCAACATCAATGGCTGGCAGTCACCGCAGATGGCCCACAGATCAGATCCACTCCCGTAGTGTTAGTACCATCCCCAGCAATGCTGGGGCTGGCCTGTCAATTGACCGTCCTGGTAGACCACGTGCATGTGGCTCTGGCCATTCCCAGCAGGGACATGGGTCCACTCGACATACCTCTGCCTCTGATGATAGTACCCCATCAGGGTTGGTACCCGATACTGTCCGTAGCACCCCTGCCAGACACAGGTACCATGTCCGTGGCCAGAAACAATGATCTGTACAGCCTGGCAGGTACAGTCTGTGGCTGTCCCACAACCTCCCGTATATGGTAGCCACATGGTGGAGCTGTGTGCATGCAGACACACACCCATTAACCAAACAACTAGGGCTCACACATACACACACACATTACATCAACATTGGCCCATGCTGTACTGTTGTCCCTCACACACACACACACACACACACACACACACACACACACACACACACACACATACATATTGATTGGATGGGTCAATGTCGGGCACTGGCAAACCAACAACACACCCTGTGCATATGATGACACCTGTGCCACCTCCTGTCATCTGTAACATTGATGCAGGAACAGGCTAACATGGTGCTGATGCACAGGGTGACATTATATCAGTGTAGCACTATTAGCATGTTGTTAACAGGACAGTGTAATGATATCCTTGTAGGTATATCTGAGCAGGCATGATGCATCAAAGCTATGACTGTGAATGTAGCATTGTTTACACCAGTGTTAAGTCTGAGTATGTATTGTCTGCCCATGTGCCACGTGACTGAAGTGTATAGTGTTGCCAGCATGTGTCAGTGCGTGGACAGTACGTGTGTGATGTGTGCAGTACAGATTAGCAGGTGTACATCTGTGAACATGGTGTGTGCACACTGTCTGCATGTACGTGCATAGTGGACACATGGGACGTGTGACATACCCTGTATTATACATTGTTAACATCTCATAGTATCTCTCGATGGCCAGTATGCATTCTACTACAGATATGTTCTAACATGGTACACGTGTGTGTATGACATGGTTTGACACTATGCTGTGGGTCAATGTTTTGCATTTTGGTAGTATATACAACCTCAACAGCTTGACCATAACCAATCATTAGGTGATGTCCTAACAACTGACACACAGATGTGGGGAAGTCAGTAACAGTTGGATCCTCCTGGTACTATACTATAACAGTAACCAGTGGTATTGACTGCCACCCGTTCCTGGGACTACACCTGTTTGGCATATAGCCCTCTTAGGTACATGCAAACACACTTGGGATATGTCCATCCACATCTGTAAATGCATGCATTGGCCTCCAATGCATTCTCTGGATGGGACACATATCCTACACAAGGATATCATACAGACAGATACCTGTTGTCCGACACATGCTGTATAGCTCTAAGCCAACTATAGCATAATCATCCACATTTAGTATACAGACTATCCCGACAGTACCACATAGGTGGTAGCCCCCAACTTGTATGTTGGGTAGCAATGTGTACATACAACCAAGTGTTGTGTCATCTGTCCCTTGGTATCCACATATCCAGAGGTATTGTGGAGTCCCTCGGTGTATCACATAAGACATTAGGGGCCTGTATGCATATCCACAAGGCTGTTGTACACCTATAATGACTGTCCATTATTGCCAGACGTTGTTGTGTATGAACATGTCTGACATATACCCCAGGCATGTACTCTCACTCACACTACTCTATAGTAACTGTCATGGGTGTGTGTGGCACAGATGACCTTGGCCACAGATCACTACAGTGGCCAGCCTTGTCACATACATACATATGTGACCTACGATCTGAGAAGCAGTGGCACAATCTGACAAAGGAAACAAATGTATTCATGTAGTATGCAGGCTTCACACCTATGTACTAATTGAGGTCACATGTACATATATTTATTTGCCACACAAATACCTGATGTGTGCAATGCACATACTGTTTTAATCCTGATATGTCATACCATAGTAAAAGCACACCGCATTGACCAACAGTGCCACACACACACACACACACACACACACACACACACACACACACACACACACACAGTGTTTGCAGGAATCAAACCCCATACCTAACTATATTATGATACTACAGAGATATGCATTAACACAATGCGCTACATGCTTTACTGGGTGCTTTGTTTTCTCCTGCTATATTTGTAGGATGCTGACAGCACACTTTGCAAAGAGGAATGTACCTCTTTTGATGTGTTTTCCCAGTCTCCAAAAAGCGCACTCCTCTCAAAGGTAATCACACGCTGTCAGCAGGATTCAAACCCCTACCTAACTATGTTATGATACTAGAGAGATACGCATTAACACAACGTGCTACATGCTTTATTGGGTGCTTTATTTTCTCCTGCTATATTTGTAGGATGCTGACATCAGCACACTTTCCAAAGAGGAATGTACCTCTTTTGATGTGTTTTTCCAGTCTCCAAAAAGCGCACTCCTCTCAAAGGTAATCACACACATACACCCCCCCCCACATACACAGTCAACAATTGCAGGATTTAAACTCCTACCTAGCTATGTTATGATACTAAAGAGATACACATTAACACAATGCACTATATGCTTTACTGGGTGTTTTGTTTTCTCCTGCTATATTTGTAGGATGCTGACATCAGCACACTTTCCAAAGAGGAATGTACCCCTGTTGATGTGTTTTCCCAGTCTCCAAAAAGAGCTCTCCTCTCCAAGGAAACACACACATACACACAGTCAGTGATTGCAGGTTTTCAAACCCCTACCTAACTATGTTATGCTACTAGAGAGATACGCATTAACACGACGCACTATATGCTTTACTGGGTGGCTTCTTTTCTCCTGCTATATTTGTAGGATGCTGACATCATCAGACTGGACATGGTAATGTGTGTACACTTTGTTTTATGCAATCCCAGGAATGAACCATGTGGGTCAGCAGATGTTAACAGCTTGTACAGGGCCCCACAATTCTTAGCTTGTGTGATCTATCTGTGGACAAATTGTCATTCCTTCATATGACAACACATATTTATGCACAGATTGTTGATTTTGTGGATATGACA
This sequence comes from Protopterus annectens, assembly GCF_019279795.1. NCBI lineage: Eukaryota > Metazoa > Chordata > Ceratodontiformes > Protopteridae > Protopterus > Protopterus annectens. Next base: position 1,014,383,465 of record NC_056730.1, read on the forward strand.
TATGTCTGGGATGTTGATAAATGGCTATTCAAAGTCTATGAGGGACATGTGTAGCTAAGTTCAGTGATGTATGTCCTGGGTGGCTGCCTTGCAAACAGTCTAGCATGTTCGGGAACCATGATCTGCCCATGAGCATACCACAGTTGGTAGGGTTGTGTGTTTGTCATCTTCCAATAGCTCTGTTTATGACTTCAATCATGATGGACTCCATGGCCTTGCAGATCAGACTTCATAGGCTTATTGGACTATACTCCCCATGGTGTGTTGTGCACCAACACTTGTGGGGAATGCCATATGTTGCTGTAACACATTCAACGGTTTCAGATCCTGTGGTGAGGGTGAGTCTCAACAGACTGTTCAGGTGCAGGGTCTGTTTGTTCTGTAGTTCACTCATGACACATGTAGGGAAACAATGTAATCCAATTGCTGCCATGCTTTTGGCTTTGGGGGGAGCTGTTTACCCATTCTACATGTGAAATCTCCTGGTATGATGATGGGGCCTTTCGTCAGTGGGAGGTGGGTATGTTTATATGGGCCTGTCTGACAGGATGTCGGCATTTTCAGTCAGGTACAGTTGGCCCTGACTCAGGATATATATGAGTGTACATTGCTATTTATGACATAGCTGAAGGAGGTGTCATGTTTCAGTCTGGACTCCTTCGCAGCTACTCTTTACAAAACACTGATGAACCTGAGCACTAAACCCCTGTAATACTCTTTTACACACTTAACACCCTACTGATCCTTTGTGATCAGTCAACAGAGTATGTCACCATAATATCGTGGCATGTCCAGGGGTCGGTTTCATGTGCACTCTCCAGTCCAGCTGGTGAATATTGGAATTTTGACACAATGTCACAACTTCCTTATGTACACCGACATCCCTCTCTTCCTCCCAACAAACTCAGATATATGTGAGAGATGCAACTATATAGACATACAGGAGGCTGAGCCCATGACTGGCACAGTGTATCAGGTGGTGAAGGTAACCACACATACCACAAATCCAGTCTCACATAGACCTACAGCGACAGCAATCAAACTACATTATCACACATAAACACACTCAAAGGCTCTAAATAAACTCTGCCTAAGCAGCAGAGACCTCCAAAGCAGACACACAAACAACTGCTACCCCACTACAATACCCACATATCACATAGTTCACAAAGTCAGTGTGCCACACTGTCACTGCCATTAGGGCTACACAACACACCTAATACACTTGTAATAGGTGACACTTATTGTCAGACTCACTGACGTCACACTCACCAGGCCGAAGAAGGGGATGGTCACTTTGAGCTGTCTGTCGGGTGCCAGGATCCACCACATAACACATGCACTCAGGTCACTCCAAAGCAAGTACAGAAATGGCTCCATCATCGTCCATGCTGGTGCGAATAACCTCAAACATTCCTCCCTGGATCACATGACATGATACATAGAGGAACTCTCTGATCATGTAGCCCAGGCCAGTATGACCCTGACCTTGTGCAGCATCTTACACTCACCAAGAATGATGTCACAGTATACAGACAAAATGATCACTTTTAACAGTTGGCTAACATATTGGTGTCATTCAAAGGGGATCCAGTGTCTGTCAGCCTGGGGTGACATGCTTGACATGCCACATAGCTTCGCTATGGACAGCTTGCATCTGTCACCCTTGGACTTTCAAATACTGGCTAAGGCTCTTGCCACGCCCATAGTGCCTTTTTTAAGCAAGCCTCAAAAGACAAACCCACCTCCATAGACATTACAGGGTAGAAGAAACTAAGGGTAATGCTGCTCAACACCAGATGTGTTATCCTCAAAATGTGCCCACTCAGGACTCTCCTCAGTATGGAGAATATCGATATCTGTGCAGTAACAGACACCTGGTTCAGTCTCCCAAATGCACACCAGCACTACCAGGTTATACTTCATACCATGCTTTCTGACCACAAGACTCAGAATGGCCAACACAAATAGGGGGAGTATCCATACACATCACAGATACACACACCTCCAGGTTAGTAGCACTGCACGAAGCATTGCAGACCATACATGTGCAACTAACAGTATGCAAAACTGAATTAAAGTTCGTAGCCTTCTACAGACCACCCTCCCAAACTCAGGAACCACACTCGGCTTTCCTGGGAACACTGGAGAATATGAAGGTCTCCCCAAACACCATTATATTGGGTGACTTCAAATACCCAAACATTGACTGGGGATACTGCTAAAGCCCCAACAACCTTGTCCAACAGTTGCAACTATTTGTAAACTGAAATGCTATGGCACAACCGGTCACCACATCCACAAGAGGGGAAAACATATTGAACTTGATCATCACCAATATGGGGACTCTATGTTCCACACCAGAGGTATACCCCTCATTGTTAAGGTCAGACCATACATTTATCTCACTGGACATCCATATCCTGTCCCCACACCCATCGTAGGTAATCTTGGTGAACTTCTCAAAAGCAAATGTCACACTTCTCCAAACCAAGGTGGTATCCTTCAAAGACCCTGGGACAGTGGTAAATATGGCTCAGACCACTGAATCCTTTACAAACGCATTCTATGGACACCTACTAGAGTGCATGGATCGTGCTATCCCAAATAACAACAAGACTTACTCCTCCAATGGCAGGGGACTTGTCTGGTGGACCCCGGCCATTAATAAGCTATACAACGAAAGGAGGAGGCTACTACATGATAAAGCACAATCCCAGACAGGGAAGGCATCTGTGAGCTGTACTAGCAGAAAGCTACAATCACTCATGTATTCATCTAGGGCCAGCTTCTAACGGACTATTGCACCAGACTTAGGACAATCACAAGGCCTTTTTTAGTTAAGCCAGGAACCTGGGTGGACACTCACTGATATGCTGTGAGTTACTGCATACTGACTAAACATACCCTGAACCCACAGACATTGCCAACATCCTCTCAAACAGGTTCAGTGCAGATGTCTCCCCCCCAACCCCCTAAGGAGCAACTGTCCATCCCAACAGAGTGTAACCTCCCTGACATCACAAATGAACAGGTGAATGCTGCCCTCACCAAAGCAGACAACACAGCATTAATGGGACCAAATGGTGTCCCAGCCTGCGTCTTACACAAGCTTCATGACGAACGTAACCCTCACATTAAGTCACTGTTCAATATCAGTTACTACAGGATATGTACCCAAGGAATAGCGTACAGCGACAGTGGTCCCACTCCACAGGGGTGGTGCCAACAATGGACCCCAGACAATAACACCCTATAAGCCTAACTAGCCTGTTCTGCAAAGCTATGGAGCGTATTGTCATGGAACTCATACACACAGACATCGGGAACATACAGACACTGGGTCCTACACATTTCAGCTTTGTTGTAGGCAGATCTTGCCTCTTGAACCTGTTTGTATTCTTTAAACAGTTACCAGGTCCATAGACATAGGGAAGGTTGTCCACACAGCCTACCTGGACCTTGCAAAACCCTTCAACACAATACCCCACTCTGCCATTATACATAGACTCACCAGTGTCAATATTGACACATATCTCACAGGATAGATTGCTAACTGGATTAGGGATAGCACTCACATGGTCAGTATTGCAGGTGCCATGTCTGACTATAAACCAGTTACACGTGGCATCCTAGAAGGCTCAGTCCTGGGACCTCTCTTGTTCAGTATATATTTCTCTGATGTACAGGCTAACACAGGAGAAATATGGCTGACCATGTTCGCAGATGACTGCAAACTGGGTGCCATAATCAACTCTCGAGCTGGCACATGCATACTCAAACAGGGTCACACAGAGATGGATGACTGGTGCTAGAGCCATGGCCTACAGCTAAATGCCATTAGATGCATAGTCATCCCCTTTGGGAATAACAACATGACCACACATTACCACATAGGTGGTAATCCATTACGTACGGTAGGAGTTGTTAGGGGTTTGGGGACACGACTTGTTCATACTCTCACCTTTGACAATCATGTTGCCAATGTGGTTAAACAGACTTTCTATATAGCCCACCTTATCCCATATGGTTTCACATCTAGCTCAAGTGAGGTCATTGTGCCCCTATACTCATCATGACCATGCTTGGTTACAATGCCCCATTTGGGATGTACCTTACCTGACACCTGCAGCAACTGTAATGGCCACAAAAGTTCCTCAACAAGCCGATCTAGGGACTCACACAGATGCCCTGCGCAGTTCGGATACAGTAACTCCAGCTCTACTCAGTCGCTTACCGCCTACTCGGATGTGATGTGTGCCTGTTGTTTAATGAAATGTCCAACCCAGAATTAATGGACATGCTCCACCTCAGGATGTCCAAATCCCTTGGAGCTACACACTCCAGGGACATAAACCTCAGCACAGATGTTAATAGGACATGCTGGAGGGACAGATTCTTATCCCAGAGACTCCACTCACTCCGGAATGTAATCCCGGTTTTGCATAGGCAGAGCCACCAACTGACCACCTACAGGAGACATCTTGACAAGTGGATGGGTGATCGTATGTTTACCCCTGGGATATCTTCTGGGTCCCTGCTAGACAGAGGCACAATAGACTAAACGTAAATGGGCTATCTTGTGTGACCTACTATTCACAGGCACAGTGTACTAATCTGACAGGGTTGCAAAAGCCAAACACACTCTGGCTAGGCTTGTACATGCCCTAAGGCAGATAGCCTAGTATCAACCTCTGAACCTATGATAATGTTCGAGATGCACAATGTTTATTGATGATACTGATTGCAGGTTTTTATCATCTTTGCTTTCCCACTTTCTATGAATAACTTCGGTATTTGTAGAACATATTTGATTATGACAGGGTTCCACTATATTATATATGTGTCTGTTGTCATATAACTGTGTGCACAGGGCGGATTGCTGAATAGTGAGAGGTTCCTATGCTACTGCCGGATATGTGTGGCCCACTGCTGTACTCAGACATGGCCTAAGTGTGTGAGCATGCCCAGTTAGGCCTTTCAGTGTTTTGTTACCTGACATTTGTCTCATTTATTCAAGTGTGTGAGCATGCCCAGTGTGACCTTTCAGTATGTTGCTGTCTAAGAACCACTACATTTGTTGATATGTGTGAACATGACCAATATTAACATTTATACTGTGTGTGTTGAAAGTCAGGTTCTATTCTTACTGCAAGACTCACCTTTGTGTCATAACTCGACAGGGATTATGCTGTGCCTGCAGGGTTTCCATGAGATATTTTGCATAGACGTATCAACATTTCTTCATACAGGCTGACCACTGCAAAACTGTCATGGTTTAGTGGTTCAGTACTATGACTATAATGCACAGTAGCCTGGGTTCGAGGCCCATCACTGTTTTATCTTTTCATACTGAGCAGACTAGACTGCTTAAGGGCCAGTAGAGCATATATGAGCATGTTGTCTTTTGTTCAGCTATGCCCTACTTAGACCAAGCTTGTCTGACATTGCTCAATATTAACCAACATTGCTGGACGTTGCCCAGTATTACTCAACATTGACCACAGTTGTGCTAGTTGGTGTGTGCGATTTTTTTTACATATACTACATGGTGGTAAATGCTGTTCAGCACTGCTTTATATTGCTTAACACATGGCAATCATGCCTCAGGTGGTGCTGCAGGGCTGCCTATGTTGGATGCACATACTACACTCCCTATACATGTGTGAAAACAGGTAGTGTCAAGTTAGGCATCCCTTTTACTATATGTGCCAGTCAGAGAGAGGTATCATTTCCAGAGTTCCTACTGAGCCAGTGTATGTGCTATGCGTTGCCTCTTTGCCAAGGCCAAAGCATACTGGGCAGGCCTCCTTCTGCCTACTGGGGCAGGCTCAGATTGTTCCTCCTCTAAGTCATGCTCTGCCTGTGATGGCCTTGGCAATGGTGGGGGGCTGTTTGGCCCAGGCCTATGCTGGTCCTGCTGCAGCTGTTTTCACAGGATCATATTATGTAGCATAGCACATACCATGACAATTTGGGTACATGCAGTTGGTGAGTACTTCAAGGCCCCACCAGATGTGTCCAGGCACCGGAACCGTGACTTGAGCAGGCCAAACACACGCTCGATTACATTTCGTGTTTGTGCGTGTGCCTCATTATGGCATTCCTGTTCAGGTGTGTGTGCATTTTTGATGGGTGTCATCAGCCATGGCTCTAGTGCATAGCCGGCATCCACCAATAGGTGACCATGTGGGATGTCCCCACTGGCAAATGTCTGGTACAGCTGCGTCAGATGCCAGATATGGGAATCATGGTAGCTTCCAGGGCAGCCAGCACACACATTCAGTATTATGCCCTGGGCATTACACAAGACCTGGCAGTTGATGGAGGGGAAGCCCTTGCGGTTGTAGTAGACCTTACCCTGCTCACCGGCTGGTGCTTTGATGCCTATGTGCGTGCAGTCTATTGCAACCACTACCTCAGGGTATTCCACTATTTGCTGGAAGAGACGCATATTGCTGGCCAATACCTCACGGGAATTGGGGAAATATACATGATCACCGACATGTGCTGACATGGCATCCAGGAACTGGTGCAGTACCCTGGATGCTGATGCCTGTGATATCCCCATCATATCACCAGTTGGTCTCTGGAAGGTACCTGTTGCTAATATTCTTAGGCCAACATATACCTTGGTTTCCACTGGGATGGGTTTCCCCTCTGTTGGTTCTGTGTGTGAGGTGTAGCCTGCACAGCTCAACAATTTGCTGCAAGAGGTTTCTGTCCAGTCTATAGTGCTCCACTATCTCCAGCTCTTGTAGCTCCTGGTAGGTTACCCTGGGCCTGTACACTCTTCTCTGTCTCCTCACTGTGGGTTGTCCAGCAGCATTTGCATTGTCTCCACCCTCAGCATGCTGCATATGTCGCCTTATAACAGCAATGGCAGCCCCTAACATTTCTTTGTCTCAGTAAAGCTTTTTCAGTTTTCACTTCTATTAGCTTACTGCAGTGTTGCAGTGTCTCTTGAGAGAAACATAATGGACTGTTGTTTGCAGAGTTTTAGGTGCTGGGCTGGGCTCGGCTACTGTCTGCCTGTGTAGTTGCCTGATTCTGATTGTTTTCACCTGCTAGCTCTGCTAGTACTCCCTGGTAACTTCCTACTATTTGTTGTGCTTCCTTTTTCCTTTCTGTTTCCTCGGGGGGCAGAGCTATGCACACACGCGCAAACACGCGCACAGCAACTCACACGCGCGCACACATGCTAACACGGACTAAAACTTACTTAATCTTGTTAAAACGCACGCACACCGGCGGAAACACGCTTACAACTATTTCAACATCCTTATACATGCTTACTCCGGCTTAAACGCATGCACACACACTTACACGCTTACTCGGGTTTACAGGCGCGCACACGCACGCATACATGCTCAGCAAGAAACTTTAGTGTTATCCACAGCATACACCTTTGATTTCTTGCCTTTACCTAGCCTACCTGTTGACACACCTCTTTCAATGATGTGTAAATGACAGCTGACACATGCCACTCTGCTCCAATGAGCTTCACTTCTTTCATACATACCCCCCTCGTGATGTCACCTATCTTCTACTCTGTTACTCCCCTTATCCTACTCCTACACTCCACTGACTGTGCTCATTTGCTATGTAAACTTGCAATTCACTATCCTAACCCTCATTTGCATAGGATTGCCTACTAATGCTTGGTTACATCTCTTAGACTGAGCTTCCCCCCTTAGCAACCTCTACTCGGTGACCATGTTGTCTTCAGCCTGCCATTCCCTTGCATTGTAAATTCATATTATCAAGAAAATCCACATTTGTGGATCTTAATTATTGATTTTCTGGTTTTTAGGGCGCAGTGCGTTTGCGCAGTGCTGCGCTATGCTTAAACCCTGGAGATCGGGATGAAAAAAAAAAGTAATTTTATTTTTATTTTGCATCACTGAACATTGCCAATGGCCGAATTTTTGGCCATTGGCATGCTTCCTCATGTAAATGCATCCTTTTTATGGAGATGTCACAGCTCTGTTTTGCTATTTGCAGAACCGTACTCAGTTGTCAACTGAGTACATTTCTGCAAATAACACTACTCCTACTCGGACAGGTTCGGGTTTCCTGGATTGCAAATTTACCTCATTTGCATAGCTTTCACCTGCAATTGAGGTAATTTGCATATCCAAGCCCTGTCTGTGTAGGACTCGTTTTGAGAGCTCTGTTGCACGCCCCTACTGGCTGTTCCTGGATCGCTCGGTGGACATGTTGGCTGCATGGAGTCTTACTCTACTCTTAGACTCCATGCAAGCCTTCGTGAATCCGGCCCTTTGTTTAAATTTGCTGGACCCAGTCTGTTTTTAGAGCTTCTTAGCACTAATCCAGCTTTCTTCACAAAAGTGGGCCTCCTCCTACACCCTAATGAGAGTAGAGTGTAGCTAAGGACATAGCTGAGTGGTGATTGGTGACCCAGGGCCCAGTCTAGTGTGCTACTATTGTTTAGATTGTTTAAAATCAGTTTAATTTCATTGCTACCTGTTGCCTGTGTTAGCTCACGTTTGCATGGTGTGCACCACCTGCATAAGCATGAGTGGAGGATACCATTGGTGGTTATAAGATCCAAACTCTTAAATAGATAATTTTCCCTTTGTCAACTGCTTGTGCTCCATTGGAGGTTTTTTGCTGTTGTGCTTCACTGCCTGGTTAGACACTCAGGTGAGCTTTTGTGGTTCTCTACAAGTCTTACCCATTAAGTCCCTCACAGTTTAGAACTTTTTCTTGTCCCTTAGTCATACTTGGTCCTTCTAGTCCCCTCCCTGTTACTGACCACAGTACTTCACCTAGCATCATAAATTAACAATTTCATACCATTTCTCCAGCCAACCTGATCAACATGGGCATCCTGAGGCACTGTAACAACTGCATTATGTACATTGACAACCCACATCTCCTAATTCACACAAATTAAATACGTGAAAGATGGCATCTATATTAAGAATCTAGAATCTAGACTCTCTCACTCACAAATCTCTATATCAGACACTAAGCAGGTCATCAACTCACACAGTTCACCTCCTGCACCATCCATGAGTACAACACCTAAACCTACATATGCAGTGGTACTCACTAGAAACCTACAGAAAGATCAGAGACCTCCCAAACATACACACTTCACTTAATACATTCAAAGCAAATCACAGTACACATACAAATGCATGCATCAGTGTCTCACCAAACATGCCCCTAAGGCAAAACACAAAATCAAATGTTTTAGTCACAGGTGACTCCACTGTGTGACACACAGATGTCCCACTTACCAGGCTGGATAAGGGAAAAGGTCACAGTCAGCTGTCTGTCAGTTTCCAGGATCCACCACATCACACATGTACTCAAGTCTGTCAACAGCAGGCACTGTTATGATGCTGTCATAGTCTATGTTGATGTGAACGATTTGAGACGTACTTCACTGGACTATAAGAAGAGAGACATAACTGAGCTCAGTGATTATGTGTCTCAGGCAGGTATGTCCCTTAAGCAGCATTCTACTTTCACCTATGATGATGGCTTAATGCAGACAAAAAATGATTCACTTTAACAATTTGCTTTGTTTCTGGTGTCATTCTAAGGGGATCCAGTACCTGTCAGCCTGGAATGATATAGTTGATAGACCATGATGCTTTGCCAGAGGTAGTCTTCACCTGTCATCTCTGGGCTTTCGGCTACTGGTGAAGGCTCTTGTTTCCCCCATAGTATTTTTTTTTTAGGCAATGTCACAAATACAAAGTTCCTGATGTGAAAATATCCTCAAAAACAACTTTAAGGTCATGCTGCTAAATGCTAGGAGTCTAAATCTGAAACTGCACTCACTGGAAGCACTCCTCACCTTGAAGATGTGGACATCTATGCAGTCACAGAGACTTGGTTCAAGGCCATAGAGAGCAGCTTGGCCATACTGGACTATAATGCCTTCCACACATTCAGACCACAAAATGAATATTTGAAAACTAAAGGAGGAGGAGTACCAATATTCATCAAAGTTAAATACACCTCCAGACTGCTTAAACAGAATGATTCTCTAGAATTACTCCATGTGCAATAAGTATAGGAAAGACCCCTCTACAAGTTATTGCCAGCTATAGATCCCTCTCCATGAACCATGATATCCACACTGCCTACCTGGATCTACTTGAGTCACTCAAAATGCAACCAAACACTCAGGTTATGGGTGACTTTAACTACCCACCCATAGATTGGGTAAATTATATTTGTACAAAAATACTCTCCCAAATGTCCTTGGACTTCATTAACTCAAATGCCTTGTAGCAGATAGGTGACATGCCCACAAGGGGCCCAAACATTCTAGACTTGGTACTCACCAACATGGTAGAATGATGCACCACCATTAGTGTGCTGCCCTCTCTGGTGAAGTCTAATCATAAATCAGTCTCTTTCAAAGTAATGATAGCATCAGACCCCCCCTCAGGAGAAATTAGGCTAAAAAACTTCTCCAGAGCCAACTACAGCTGCTTACAAGAAGGCATTAATAGCTTCAAAGCTCCTGTTCCCACTGACAGCAAGGACACCTACACTGGGATATACATCGGTGCATTGTATAAACATCTATACAATTGTATTGTCTCAGCCATTCCTGATAAGACAAAAGCAAGATCCTCAAGAAAAAAAAACATGACTGGCTGGTGGATATCTGCCATAAACTGGTTATATAATAAGAAGAATAAATTGCTATCTAAGAGCAAGAAGGAATGGTCTCAGAATTGGAAGCACACCCTTCTCAGTTTGAACAAGCAAAGAAGACATCCTGCAAAGTCCTCTAGATTAGCATCCCTAGCTAAGGATAACCATAAGGCATTATTCAGCTAAATCCAAAACCTTAAAGGAAATGCCCAGATTTACCCTGAACTTGCAGTGAATGGTACCACATATACTGAACCAGTGGAAATAGCCAAACTGCTGGCAGACAGGTTCAGTGAAAACTTCTCCCCCTGTCCCTGCCATATATAACCCAAAACATTCCTACCAACTATTCTCCACATAGTATCTCTAACGAGCAGGTCTTAACCACTCTCTCCAAGGTCAAAAACACAGCCTCTATGGGACCTGATAGCATCCCAGGCTGCATTCTCAATGGTTTAAAACAGGAGTTAGCAACACCACTGAGTACTCTTTTCAACTACAGCTTAAGCATTTGTTTTGTCCCTGCTGAATGGAAAGCAGCTACATCCATCCCCTTGCACAAGGGGGGGGTTGCATCCACCACCCCTGGGAACTAGTGACTCGTTAGTCTAACGAGCCTTATCTGTCAGGCCATGGAAAGAATCATCACAGGCCTTATCAACAAGGATATAGGAGACCTTCAAACACTTTACTCAACCCAGTTTGGTTTTGCTAAAGGGAGATCCTGCCTGTCGAACCTGGTGGACTTCTTTGAGACTGTCACTAAAGCCCTGGACAAAGGCAAATCTGTGCATATGGCCTACCTAGACCTGGCCAAGGCCTTTGACACAATCCCCCACTTGGGCATCATTGAAAAGCTCACCCAGTTGGAGGTCAAGCCATATACTGTCAGGTGGGTTGCAAACTGACTCACCAATAGAACACATATAGTCAAAATAGGGGACTCCACCTCCACCAGCAGACCCCGTTACCAGTGGTGTCACACAGGGATTGGTGCTAGGACCCCTATTGTTTGGAATCTACTTCTCAAAAATACAGGCAAAATAAAAGGCCTGTGTCTGACAAAGTTTGCTGATGACTGCAGTTATTGAGTCCCCAAATGATGTCAACATTGTACAAGAAGGACTTATGCAAACCAAATGATTGGTGCCAAAGTCATGGTCTTAAACTCAATGCAAAGAAACATTATCATCCCCTTTGGTAAAAGTGATGTCCCTGCAGATTGCCATATTGATAACAACATCCTAAGCTCTAAATCAGTGATGAGAGATTAGGGCACACAGGTTGACAGCAATCTTACTTTTGATCACCATGTCTCCATGGTGGTAAGGAAATTTTTCTACATTTCTCACCTCATAAGCAAGCGTATAGCTTCCAGAACAAAAGAGGTTATACCTCCCTATATTCTTCCCTCATCAGGCCAATAACAGAGTACAATTCTCTCTTTGGTATGTACCTAAACAGGCTCCTGCAGCAACTGTAGAGACCTCAAAGGTTCCTCACAACGAAAATTATGAGTTTCTAGCACATGTCTTACATGGACAGACTGAAATCACTGTCACTATACTCTTTATTGTATAGACTGCTCAAAGGCAACCTGTGCCTGGAATACAGACCAACCTCTAATCCTGCCTTAATGGAAATGCTGCACATTCATAAGTCAAATGGCACATGATTCACTCACTCTAGTGGACCTTAACCTAGTATGTGACATCAACAGGACATACCGGAAAGAAATACATGTTTCCCACAGGTTGCCTCTCCTCCGGAGTAAACTTCCAATACAGGTTAAACAGAGTCCCCCGTTAACCATTTTTAAGGGTAACTTGGATGATTGGATGGGAAACTGCAAATTCACCCCAGGGGTTTTGCCTTTGTCCCTCCTGGATAGGGGCAGTCAGTGCTGATTTAGATCTGCTTATAACATAGGCCATATGTCTAGACCCTTAAGTGAACAAGGGTTGCACTTGGCTAGGCTTGTAAGGGCCCTAGGCACAGTAGCCTAGTAACTTCCTATGAACCTATGAACCTAAGAACCTAAGAACCTAGACCTTTAATAGTAAAGATGCAATTCTACCAGCAGTTGATTGTAACAAAACTGTGGCAGAAGGACAAAGTAATAATTGTGGGAGGCAGGAGAGAGTTTGTAGAAAATGATTACTCACTGTAAACCAGGCAGAAGAAGAGTAAATTTACTCCACTAATCCTAATCAGGGAATGTCGAGAAGCCGGCATGAGGTTCAAGCTGCTGCATCCAGCTATTTTCAGAATAGCTTTTCCTGGATGGTCAAAATAATTTTTGATGCAGAACACACTAAGGAGGAGACAGAAAAGTTTGTCCAGTAAAAGTGAGCTATGAAACAGAAGGAGATTATGCTTCTTGTTCTTCTGGTAATAAAGCCCATAGAGAGACCGTGCCAGTGAAACCTTTTCCAACGTTTCAAAGGAAAATGCTTGAGAGACAGAAAAAAACACAAGAGTTGACTAGAAAACCATGAGTACATTGGAAATTAAACAGAGGCTGGATTTGGGATCTGGAAATCAACAGGAAGTAAACCACCAGCTCAGAAATTGCTAAATAAATGTAGGATTACAACACATTAATTATATTTGTGAAATATGACAAAACAAGAAAACCTAGAAATATTAGACTTTTTTGATTTTGTTAAACTTGTAGGGGACTCCAAAGCATATTCCCTACTTCATGTCATTAATGTTTGGAAGAACATTTAGGAGAGGTAAAGAGGAAGGAAAGAGTTAACTGCAAGTAAACAAAATCTTGTTCTTAGCAATAGTATTTTTATAATGCATGATATAATCTACATGTTGTAAAGTAAAGCTTTCTCAGTTACTTCCAAGTGTAATAGGAACACTAAAATAAGCAGGTGCCCTTGCTTTTGTTTTTTCTTTCTTTCTTTTTTTCTTTTTCTTTCTTTCTTTCTTTCTTTCTTTCTTTCTTTCTTTCTTTCATTCTCCTTGTTCAGTTTTAAGAAGTGAAGGTACTGTAATGTAAAAAAAGAAGAAATGTCTGGTCCAAAGAGCATAATACAAGAACAAATTATGTGCTTTTGCTTATTCTTGCTTGGTGTTCTAGTGTGTGTTGGTTCTTTTTTTTTTTTCTTTTTGAGGGCTTACACTAAAACATAAAGTTTTGTAAGATGTGACATAGGTTCAAATGGATATGACAAGAAACAACTGTATAAAAGATCAGCCTGCAAATATTAGTGTATGTATGTAACACAAAAGATTAAACTAGGCATTTAAAAAAAACTGTTACACATAACAGGTGGGAATACTAATTTCTTAATATAATGCCAACACTTTCTATATTATCTTTCAATGTAAATGGTCTCACAGATATATACAAAAAAGAAAGAGTAGTGCACTATATTAAAAATGTAGAGTGAGAATAGCTATGCTTCTGGAAACACATTTGGGAAGAGATGGACCATGTACATTTGATAAAGAAAGTATTTCAGAATGGTTATTCAGTTTAATATCTGGGACAAAGGAAAAGTGGAGTACTTATATTAATTGCAAGAGGAGTTCCAATAGTGATAGAAGAGGTTGAAAAAATAATAATGGTAGTTTTGTAGTGGTAAGGTGCTACTGGAAGGGAGGCTGATTACACTGGCATGTATTTATATTCTGCCTAAAATTGCTATACTGGAGCTTAAGAACATTCTGGGAGAAACAATCAGCTTACAGTAGAGAATACTATTCATAGGTGGAGACTGAAATTTGATTTGCAGCATTGAGGATGTATCTAGAGGACCCAAATATAGGGGGATATGAGTTGTGGGAACAGTGCATGCAGAGTGGTGTTTTGGAGGAAGTGGAGTTTGGTGGAGGGCGGAATTTGAGTGGGCTGTGTAGTGTTTGACTGGCAGTGACTGCATAGATTGTGGGTGTGTTTGCAACTGGAGGTATTTCAATGTGTTTTGTTTTCATTTGTGTGGATGTATGGTTGCCTGTGTTATGGGTGATAATTTAATGGAGATGTTTCTTGTTTAAAAAAATGATGACTTTGATAGTATGCATTTCACTTAGGCCAGTTTCTACAATTGGGGGACTGGTAGTTAAACACAAAGTATTGCATTACAACTTGAAATGACAGATTGTTTCTAGACCTCTGTATTTAAGACACATGATGCTCGCTTACTGAAGGTGTGAGTATGACACTTAGGGATTGAATTTAAAGTCAATAACCAACAAACCTTTCAACAGCCATTATTAACGTTGAGTCCCATTACTGCATTACTTCATGGGAAGGCACCAATGTGGCTTAAAGAGATGTAGCAGAAACAATACTAGAAGATACCTTTACTCACTACATCTATCAATTGGTTGCTGCTAAGACTGTAAAACAAACCACTTCTTTTTGCAAAATCACAAGTGCTCAGAACAAATGAATCCATTTCAAATTTTCTCTAAACTCATTGCAGAAAGGAGAAAAGTGAATACGTCAGAAATAATTTGTAATATTTTTCTTTGTTCTACGTTATGACAAGCAGGGTGATGGTTAAGTAATGGGGAGTGTAATGGTTCTACCCCTACATACATGAGGACATGGAGGGGGCTCAACTCCCTTATGAAACAGTAATTTCAGAAAATGTCCATTGTCAATCATCTGATCACATTTTTATGAAGTTCGGGTTGAATGTTCACTACTGGAAAAGTGATTGTAAGGAATGTAAGTACACCACATATACAATGCTAAATATGAGCTATATCCTTGGAAAACATTAAGAACATATACATACACATTATTCACAGTGAGAAAATGAGAAAAAAACTACTATATTACTTACACAGCTATAAGCAACTTCAAAATATTCAATAGTGTGTCATGATAACATGCATGCAATATTTATAGTACACACTTTTTTTTACATCAGAAGGTAGAAGTGAAGATAAGGACAAGCAGACTGCTCAGTCTGATATTGCTTAGGATGTGTCAAATATTATTAGACATTTGCAGCTGCTGAAAGTATATACAAAGCAAACAAAGGCACAGTAATTGACTTCAATGATTGCTAGTAGCCTAATAGCAGAGAATTTTATTCCATTCTATTTTTTTCTCTCGCTCTCAAACCACCAGATGATAACTAATCCTAACCTACAATGAGCTGAGCTGCATTCTTTTAATTCTCAGAGACATTTTTCTGTCATGACTGATGTCTTTAAGTTATTGTCGATCATATGTACAAAGAATATTCAGAAACATGATATGCATTTTAAACTGCAGAAATGCTTCTCACTCAGTAATTCATCATAACTTCATGCACATGCTTTATTTTTGCCTTACCCTTTGATTAAACTCATTAAGATGAAACTGCACAATGTAATATCAATAATTTAGCATGAAGTACTACAGAATTATACAACATGACATGGTTTTCATATCAAACGTACTTTAAAAATACTTTCTTGTTTTTCTTGCTCTACAGATGAGATGAAATGTTTAAATTAAACTAGATCAAGTTCATATTTCATCTAAATAAGATTTACAGAAAAAAAGAAAATATAATGCAAAGGATGACAATCTAATTCTAAAAGACATTTGCATTTTCTTTATAAATCAGTATTTCCTATTTCCCTAAAGACATTTGTTGAGAATGTTCACAAAGTCTGAAAGAACTGCTCATTTCAATTCCCTGTGCACTTTATAAAATTAATAGTATAGTATTTTGTTGTTTAGCAATGGAGGGACTTTACAATATATGTGATTGAAAATCATCATGTTGTTGTATGACTAGATATAATTCTGCTCAAGAATAAACAAGCTGCATTTCACATCTTAAATTTAAGATATCAGTGCTCAGCCACCAAAAGTATAATTTGTGAAAACTGGAAAACCTAGAACAAAAATCAATTACTTGACATTCTGCAATGAATCTGACTATGGTGTAAATGGGGGATGGCAACATGAATATTATACCATGATCCCCCCAAAACGTGCACGCTGATTGGCCAGAGTGCCCGTTGTAAATCGAGATATACTAATGGAAAAAGGTCCGGTCGCCCGGACTTTTTTCCATTAGTATAACTCGTTTTTTTTAAACACTGTCTCGCTATGTTAAATGGGTTTAACATAGCGAGACAGCTTTAAAATAAGCAACGGAGATCTCCGTTGCTTATTTTAAAGCTGTCTCGCTATGTTAAACCCATTTAACATAGCAGGCAGTGTTAAAAACGGAGAAAGCAAGATCTCCGTTGCTTTTTTTAGTGTCTCGCTATGTTAAATGAGTTTAACATAGCGAGACAGTTTTAAAATAAGCAACGGAGTCCGTTGCTTATTTTAAAACTGTCTTGCTATGTTAAACTCATTTAACATAGCGAGACTAAAAAACGGAGATCTTGCTTTCTCCTGCTTTGCACAACTCTGATGTACTGCGCAGGCGCCAGTACATCAGAACTACCGGATGCCAGACATCTGCGGAAGGGCAGTAAACAGGCATTATACTATGCCATTATTTAAGAAAAGTAACAGTTTCTTTTCTTAAATAATGTCATATATAGCAATAACCACTTCTGGGTGTGGGTAATGCTAAATTTACCCACGGTTGGCTTTGTTTGGTCCCTCGGGCTTCTCCCTCGGGACCAAACCACGCCAACCGTGGGTAAATTTAGCATTACCCACACCCAGGCGTGGGTTATTGCTATAATAGTGAAACCTTGGAGACCATCGAAGGGCCAGTAATACACCAAAATAACAAACAGGTCTTGTCTTGACACATTTATGACTTGCTCACTATTTGCTTTTTAGCCAAGTTACTGAAGTTGAAATGCACATGTAATCAATTCAGAGGTAGGTGAATTTTGAAAGCATCCCATTATATCCCGCACCCTTATTCCCCACTCCTATCAGAGTTGTGCCCCAGGCTTGTAGATCACATGTATTTTGCCATTGCTCTGATGACTGCATTTTCTCTTTTCAAGCTTTATAGCAGAAAGATGTAGCATAACTGGCTAATCATTGAATTTTAGTTTTCCTAGGATCATAAAAATAATAGGAAATACAATACAATTAAGTCATATGGCTATTTATGCATTGCCAGCAACCACCATCATGCTGTAGCCCTCTTCTTAAGCAGGGTGTCACTCGTCCTTGGTTATAAGTCAAAATGAACAGGTGGGGTAGTTTACTCATATGCTTTAGAAACACATCAGGATGGCTAGCAGCAATAAAAAATATAAATGAACTGATTAACTGACGGACTACACAAACATGCATGCTTACATCTCAACAGCTTACTACAAAATAGCAGTCAGGCTCACATGTGCTCAGTATTTATGTGCAAGCCCATGGAAAGACTCTTAAAGGTATACATACAGCTCTGGATGCATAGGCTACTGGTCTACACTCTTGAGGAAGGATTGCACCAAGTCAAAATTTCGAAGCATCAGAAGAAAGAGTTACCGGTTTGTAAACATCATGGTATCTCAGAGTTGGTGGACTGGCAATTTTCTGTTTCAAGACATCAAATACTCTTTGGTGTTGTTCAAGCCATGACAAGGATACATGTGTACGTGTCAACTCTCAAAGCGGTGCTGAAAGTTGGCTCAAGTCTGGAATGAACTTGCCTAGGTAGTTAACCATGCCAAGAAAACACTGTAGGGCTTGAACATTGTCTGGAGCTGGCATCTCAAGAATTGCTGGTGTTTGGAAGGATCTGGTCATAACCCTGAACTGGTAAACAAATGACCAACATAAGTAACTTCTCAGAGCCTGAATTTGCACTTCTGAAGATTCAGTTTAAGATTCACTTCACATGCTCTTTACAGAACTTCCTTGAGGTTTCTGTCTTGCTCATCTTCACCATTACCTCCTACTAGAAAATCATCTGCTATAATAGCACACAGATACCCAGAAAAAAAATTTGTTCTGTGGCACATTGGAAGATTTCACTGGCAGAATTTATCCCAAATGGCATTCTCAAAAATCTGTACCTGCCAAAAGGAGTACTGAAAGGGGTTAGCAATGAGAATTTGCGGTCAAGCAGAATTTGACAAAATGAACGTTTTGCATCCAAGACAGAAAAAAACTGTTGTATTTGGTATAAGAGCAGCTACTTCTTCGACTGCACAGATTGGATGATGAGGTCTTTTTAGTGCTTTGTTCAGATTTTGTGGATCAAGATATATTCTGATAGCATCTGAGCTTTTCTTATGAGCTACCACCATGGAAGATACCCAGTCAATAGGTTCATCAGTTGGACTGATTATACCTTACCGCACCATTTTATCTAGGTCAGCTTTGACTCTGTTCTGCATGGTTAATGAAACTTTCCAGGCTGGTCTGACAACTGGGCTGACCACTGGGTCTAACTTCATGGAGTATACAACTGGGAGTTTGCATAATTCAGCATAAGTAGAGAAAATAAACTAGGCGAAAATTACAACAGTGTTCTTTTAAGCTTACATGGTGGACTTCCCTATTAAATAAAAGTAGTCCCATTTTCAAACTGTCTCTGAGGCCTAATAATGACTGTATGTGCCTTTTGAGTACATAAAATTTCAAATCGTAGCAGTTCCCAGCAGAGTAATATGAAAGCACTACTGAGCCTTCAGTTTCAATTTCTTCACCACCATAAGCAATAAGCTTTGCACACTTTGCCAAATCAAGCTTTTCACCAGCACATACTCTAGCAAATGTTTCTGCTGACATAACATTGCACTTTGAACCTGTGTCATCTCTGAGCTCTTTGGGTATTCCATTTATCTGAACAGTGCAAAATACTTCATTCTTTGCCCACAAATCTACTGCATTGACTGTTTCATTAAGCACTGACATCATCAACGTAAAAAGTAGTACTACAGCTTTCTAATTGATCAACTTTTCTCTTTGGATGTTCTCTTTTAATAAAAGAATGAGCTTTTTTTGATTTACAAAATCTTTGAACATGAATCTACTTTTTATATCTGTGGCATTGCTGACCAAAAGCTAAGCAATTTTCTCTCTTAGACACATGATTGCCACAACAATTACGACAGTTGACTACGAGGCTAGGTGAGAACACATGCTTTGAGTTTGCTGACTCACCCTTGTGCTTCACTGAGACTGTGCTCACTCTGGAATTTGCTAGAAAGCTACACTGTTGTCCAGGGGCTATTGTAGGGCTTACAGTTGCTGCCATGTGCTTGGGCCTGTTTCTTTTAACCATGTGCTGCATACTATCAACACTGGTCTTAGAAGATACTGGAAGCATGTATTTCTCATTTATAAGCATATTTGTGTGTTTTTCTGTGAGCTCAGATATCTGACAAATCTCAATGGCCTTATTTAAAGTTAAATCACTGTCACAAAGAAAATCTTTCTCACAGCATCATCTTTAATACCACACATCTGTTTTTTTATCAAAGCATTCCATAAATAACCAAATCTGCATGTTTTAGCTTTATTTCTCAAGTCAGTTATATATACTACAAAAGTTTCACCGGGCTTTTGATCCCTTGTGTAAAATAAGTGCCTTTCTATTGTAATATTCATTTAGGCATTACACATTTCTCTAAATTTACATTTTAAGCATTTGGGGTCTTCCCTTGATTCTCCTACAAACCCAGCAGGTGCATAAACAAATTAACGCTCTCTTTCTATGGCTTCTGAACAAGCTAAATTAAGAAAAATAAATGCCTTTGTATGTGCATTTTTATCAGAAAATACAGCTCATATAAAAATATCATACTGTTGCTCAAACGCTCTCCAATTCTCTGCAATATTATTATCAAATACAAGTGGTCCTGAATTATGAAAGCCTTCTGCCATGCCATCAAATTGTGCCCAAACACACTGAAAATATGGCCCTTGTAATTATATATGAACATGCACACACAGCCAGTACTTATAATAACATTCAAAATACTGTACTTTGCAAAATATGCTTTCAAATGGCTGTATTTTGCAAAATAACTGTACTGTAATACTACACAAACTTGTGAATACATCATACACCTTGGATATCTCGAATAGCTTTAATTAATGCAAAAATGTAGTACAAAGCAAAAAAATGCATTTGTTTTCCTTATTTTACACATTTTATGTGATTTGGACATTGTTTCAAACATTTTCATAACTTTTTTGAATATTTTTATCAATATCTCAAGTTTCAGACATTTCGTTGAACTAGAAATTTATTTTGAGGATTTTGAATGCTTCATTTTATACTCTTTGAGCAAGAAATCATTTGAGCAAGTTTTAGTACCTGTAGTTTATTTCTGACCTGTTTTGCGAGTTATACATGCAGTAGGGATGATCCATTCCTCTATATTCCTCCAACATTAACTGAGTGCTTCTTGGTCTTGGATCTGGATCCCATTTCTGACACCATGTTGCTTGTCCTTCATTATAAGTCAAGACAAGCAGGTGGGGTAGTTTGTTTATATGCTTTATTACATAGAAACACATCAGGATGGATAGCAGCAATACAAAATATAAACAAACTGATTAACTGACAGACTACACAGACATGCATGCTTACATCTTAACAGCTTACTACAAAATGGCAGTCAGGCTCACATGTACTCCGTATTTATACACATGTGCAAGTCCATGGAAAACCTCTTAAATGTATACATACATATTGATCTATACAGGGAAAAGCAGATCAGTCCAAGAATGAATTTATGGTTACCCAATCAATCATCCAGGATTAATTTGAAGGAAGCTACTCACTTTGTTTAACTTGCAGAGGCAGTTTGCTCCAGAAGTAAGACAGTATTGGATAATAAATTTGTCTCTCTATCATGTTGTATTTATGTGCTGAGCTAGGTGTTCTTTTTATATATTTAGAGAAGACGTCCCTGGTTCTATAGCAGTGGAGCTATTTGACTTGTGCTTTATCACTGTCATCTTCTCCATTTTATTATTTGTACTTTGTTGCTTTGTTTCACTCCATTTATGTTCATTTTTTCTGGAGTTTCAGCTATAGAGCTGTATGTGGAGGAGTAGCATCCATTGAGTCAAGTACTATCCTCACCACCCCCTGCTGGGTCCCAAGCAATCTCCTGGCCAGCCTATCTACAGAGTGATAAAGGCTACCCTGCAGGAGGTGACCTGGAAGGCTTGCTTGTGGCCTTTTCTGCTGAGGAGGAGGGAGGGTGGTGGCTGCTCATCAGGGAGTGATATTTCTGGGGTCTCATTTTGTCACCTGGCAGGAGATGTACAGGGTGGTATAGACTGTTGGACCAGTGGCTTGATAACTGTATTGGTACCTTAGAATGCTTCTGTACATGACTTGCAGGGTCATATAGCTGTATGGTCTGCCTACCAGGCCACTGGTGGCAGGGTCCAGACATGAGGGCAGACATGGAAGTCACTGACACATTTGTTCAATGCTGTACAGATTTTCAGGCTGTCTTCACCTCACCCTATCTTGTTTCAAGGTGTCCCACCAATAAACTGAAGGATCTTCTCAACTCGTAATCAAAAACCAAACCAGCTCCAAGAAAACTTAAGCCTTTCAAGACCCTCTTCCTGTGGTATAATAGAGTTTATTTAACATACTGATAGAGAATAATCTATTTGTTTATTTAAATAAGTGAGTTTATTATAGTACTAAATTTTACATATTGTGATTGGTTCTAAATTGGGGGCGGGTGTTTTGAGTATTTTAAATGTTTGAACCTTAGGCAAGTTCGGTTACTCTGATGATGCCTGTTCATTTTTTATGGGTGAAAGCGCTAAGTTACAACACCTTTATTTGCTTTTTATCTATTGTTAATAGTTTTGTATTGTTGCTTCGTTTGTTTGGTCCATTAAAGGCTTAAGAGTTCTTGGAGCTGGTTTGGTTTTTCCTTTCAAGGTGTTCCTCTTCATTATGTGTCAATCACCTTCCCCAGTATGTTGTCCAATGCTCCCCATCATTTGTCCACTTGCTTTTGTGGTCACCCCTTTTGTGTCATTGCCCCCATCAATCTTTGTCCTTGTTATATGTTTGTGTGTCTGCCCCTGCTCCCTTCCATATATCCTTTCTACTCACATCATCATGATGATTCCCTCTCACACAACCCTCCTTCATTAAATATAAAAAAATTGCATCTGTCCCACAAAGCAAAATGCCTTCCTCACCCTACCCATACCATTTTCCCTCCCCATTGCCTTTCTCTTTAGTCCTCTGTTTATTCCTTCCTCTTCTGACTGTCCTATCACCCAGTTTTCTTCCCATTTATAGCACAAATATAGTAGGCACTCTACTGTATAGTCATCGTATGGTCTTCCAGTTGTGCTTGTGTTGCACAAGAGCAATGCTATCTGCCTGCTACTAGGCCCAGGTCACATGACCTTCTGTATTGTGGTCTATATCTCTGCACACTTATGATTCTGCAAGTGAATAACCTACTTATGCTGTACTAGTCTCAGCAGGGTCACTCTGAGTTGATAGTTATGCATATTTAATCCCTATCTGGTCACATCATGTAACTTTGGTCATGATATTTTTCACAGCAAGACTTCATTATAATATTTTTTTCTGAATCCTGGGGATCATCTATGAGTTTGTGTATACAGAAAGAATTATGACTCGAGATGCATAGTTTGCTTAAGGAGTTTCTTTTCCTTATGTTACCTGTGCTGTAATAAAAAAGAGGAGAAAAGGTTTTTGATGAGAATATAGACAAATAGAAGGTGTAGGTTTTGAGATAATGAGATGATAAGGATTAGAAAATGAATGTCAAACTAAATGGGAAATATGGATGAATAACTGTTGTTTAATGGCAGTACATATTTTAAACCTCCATGAGTGCCACATGAAAGTTCTGATCTTTCTGAATATTGTGCTATTTGACTTGTAGTTTATCACTGTCATCTTCCTTTTATTATTTGTACTCTGTTGTTTTTTTTCCCCTCCATTTATGTTCATTTTTTTCTGAAGGTCACATGACCTCTAAACAGAAGATGGCAGTTTTTGCTTGACATCAAGAGAGAGACCATTGATGCTAATCTTAAGAGACGTTTGTACATTTGTTTGCTGTGAGCACACAGGGAGAAGATATTGCCACGAGAAATTAAAATTGTCAACAGAAAGTAAGCGATTGCAAAAGTTTCAGAAATAGCTGGATAACAAAATCTCCTTTGCTCTTGTTCATTACTGTCGATCTGAGCAGAGACCAGTTGCTAAATTTATTGCTGTATCTTATATAGGATGAGATGTTAAGGCTAAGTTTGATGTGATTGATTACATTAAAATAGGCCAAATAGGATTTTCACGTAGATGTTTTCTTTCCCCGTTTTTGTTGCCACTTTGATTTTTAGTGAGCTGCTATTGTTCTTTGTATGGCCAACTGATTCCTACATTGGCTTAGATCTCAGTGTACTCCCGCCCTTTATGGATTACCCCTTTATCTTATTGTTGCTATACAGTTATTTATTCCTTTCCTGTGTGCTTCATATATCTGCATTTTAGTAATGAGGTTGCTCAAGAATGCATACTTTAGTCTGTCCACTGGATTATATGACTTTTTGCTTTGCTATACTCTGACTCTATATATCAGTTTAGATCACATTATGTCATAGGTTCATAGGTTGGTACTAGGCTATGGGCCCTAGGGCCTATAGAAGCCTAGCCATAACAATTCCCTGGCTATTTCTACCCACACTATTTACTTCCCTGGACCCCTGTCTAGCAGGGCGACTGACGTGATCCCTGGGGTGAATTTCCTTTCTCCCATCCAGTCATCAAGGTTCCTTTTGAAGAGGGCTAAAGAGGATCATTTAACATAATGCCATCTTCTCTGATTCAGTACCCATTTTATAAGGTGAAGTTCCTGCTACAATGAAGCCTTAACTCCCATTAGCATTGCACTATCGTTAAGAAGATAACTGAGTTTGCTAGCCATTCATTATTGCTAGGGTACCAAATAACTTCCACTCGAGAAGTTCTGCAGAGAATAACATTCTCCTCTATTGCACAGAAAGACAGGTATGTGGGAGACCAGGAAATCAAAATCCTGTATACTTAATAATCAATATGTTTTATACCTTTTTCATTAAATGCAACATTATTTTAACTAGCCTTCCCACCTAATTGTCTGGTAGTCCAGGAAACATAGTACAAACACCAGTATTCTTTTTTAAAAACCGAATAACAGTGCTTGTTAAAATTCATGTGAAAATTCAATAAAGCTTACACAGTGATTTTTTTCCATGTTTGCATTGCACCACAATGTGAACATGGGTGCAGCAGATTTTTGATTCAGTAAACTCCATGTAGGGCCATGCAAACATGCACATTCACACTCAGCAATGGAAAGATTCGTGGAATGCAAATTTCAGTATAAGTAGCTGAATTGTATGCTAATTAAGCAGATCAATATGGTGGAGCAATCCAACAACCTACACATAACCGTGTAGGCTCGTTGTCCATGTTGGAATTGTACACAAAAAATTTCCCTGTACAGGAACCTACACAGAAGCAAGGGCATACAGAAATCCTGAAATATGGACAGAATGCCCATAAAAAGGTAAAAAAAGGTATTTACTGACCAAGAATGTCCAGAAAAATTGGGAATACATGTAAAAGCACTATATTATATTTTTTTATTTTAACACAAATTTGTGCAATGCACAAATTTTTAAAAAAACAATAATACAAATGTGATTAAAAAGTTTGGTATGATATATTGTCACAAAAATTACAGTAATACCCTGCATTGTATCTTTAAATCTGTCCACCAGTGTTGCTGCCCAGCTTACATGGCTGCTATCAATGTAGTTACCAGGCAATCAGCATGGTCATTAGGTAAATGATGTAAAAAATGAGTGGATTTGTTGGATCACAAAAAGCAGGGATCATGTGGGGCTGTACACTCTGTGTAAGCTCCTACATGGTGTGTGTTTTCCATGGATGAGAACATATGACCATCGCCCAAACCTGGTAAGCGGGGTTGTGCTCGAAGTAATCCTCTCTAGTCCTGTGGCAATGTCTGTCAGGTGTTGGACTATAGTGCAGATAGCCTTGGATTCAACTACAGGCAATGTCAACTTTTATTCATACTGTGCTGATATTGTAGTTCATAGATATGAAGTGCAATTATCCATAATTACCGTATTCTGTACATATCATGACAAAAGGGATGATATTATAAAATGTTTTACATGAGTTGGTGTCATTATGTGTAGCTGTGCTCTGCTGCACATCGCTGCACAAAGCACAACAATGTGTACTTCAAAAGGACTTCTAAATCCTGTCAATTACACCCCCGGAAGATGAATGTCATTTAAAGCAGCTACCAGATGGTGGTCCTAATCAACAAATGTATAAAGTATACATACAGCCTACAGTCGGATTTTCTCTCAATACTTCAACAACATTGGAGTAGAGACCTGGAACTTTTATCTGACATAATGCTAGGGGCAGCTATTCTACATCTGTATGTGCTCTAGGCTGAGGTCAATGCTGCTGGTGCTGATGACAATAGGCCTAGACTGAGAATGAAGAGAGTGTTCAGGCCTATGGTGATCTACAAGATGCTAGTAGATCTGGAGATTGTAGAGCACTACAGGGTGGACAGGCACACATTACAAGAACTCTTTGAGTTCTGCTGGTCTCAACTCACAGCCAGAGCCAACCGAGAGGAACTCATTCCAGTAGAAACTAAGTTATGTGTAGCCCTTAGCTAAAGGTACTTTTCAATGACCAACTGGGGACATGGGGATGTCACAGGCATCAGCATACAGGATATTCCACCAGTTCCTGAATGCTCTGCTAATACATGCTAGTGAACATATGTTTTCCCCTCACTGCTGAGGAGAGGACCAGCAATATGCAACACTTACATCATGTAGTGCACTATCCTGAAGTACTGGGTGCCATAGATGGCACTCATGTACACATTAAGGCACCACCTGGAGAGCAGGATAGAATATACCTCAACCGCAAGGGATACTGTTAGAAAAATGTGTATTTGAATATATGAGAAATGCTAGTTTAAAAGTAAAGTAGTATATAATGCATTTTATTCTATTAATCATATAACAGAAAGGATTAATTCATGTGTAAATGTAAGTAGTTTTGAAACTGCAGTGTGGCTTGAAGCAAGCTGACCTTCAACCCTGGCAGATGCTAGCTTAGCAAGTTTTAATGTTTATGCTTTTCACAAATGATTATCTGCTGGGTCAGGAAATTAGATATGTGAAATAATGAAATTGTCTGCTCTTTCCTGCTGGGATGATTTGGCCTTGTATATGTGTTACTGAGATAGCATGCAGCTGGTGGGAAAATGTAACAGTGAACAAAGATGTGTATTAAAAGACTGAATCTGCTATTGTATTCGAACTGATATGAAACCTTGAAGAAGTAACTTTACAGAAAGACATTATGTCTGACCAGGTGGATAGCAAGGCCGTATTGTTAACAGAGGAAAACTTTTTTAAAATATACAGCATCAGCAGTTTTTATGAATAGAGGACTGTAAGCTAAAGTGATGTAGATGCCCTGTGACATATCACATCAGTAAGGTGGGCACAGCTTGAATCTTAAACCTATATAAACTTGTGTGCTTCCTGTTTCATGTTAGACAAAATTCCGCACTTGTACGTTTTTTGCCTCCTGGTGTACACTAGTAAACTTTTGAATCTGAACTGCCTGTGTATTGAATTCTTAATTTTATTTAACAGTTTGGTCCTTCTTAGCCAGAATTCCCTCGGACAGCTGCAGATCAGAGTCTACCGGTGGTCGAATACTGCGCAGGAGAAGTTACCGAAACGGTTCTTCTTGGGTGAAAAGACCTCCGACTGAATTGTCGTTTAAAGAGGCTGGCTACTTTCTGATCTGTGGCCGAAGAGCGGATATTGGACGGTTCAATACCGGAGGCTCAGGTAGGAAGAATTTGCCTTTTTTCTGTTTTAGATCAGGGACTAGGTTACAGTCTATTGTTGTCAAGATTTGTTTTGCAAATCAGGGACAAAAGGAAGTACTGTATATTTGGTCATAGATCAGGGTAACAGAATAAGGTAGGCAGTTATTCTAGATAAACTGTGAAAAGGAACTGAGAACTTGATATCACGTGATAAAAAGGGTTACGTAACATTTTCTTTGCCATGGGAAATCAGTGCACTAAAACATCGCGAGATCCGCCCCTAACCAAAGACGCAAAATACATGCAATTACAACGTTCTGATAACGTTAGGTATTATACGAAATGGGTTAACAAATATGAATTTGATGGTAAACTAGATAAAACTTCACTAGTTAAACTCCTTAAGCAGCTTAAATCTGATGCAGGAGGTCAGGCAAAAAAGCAACACCAATTAGGCATTCCTCAGGCACACAGGTGGATTGACGAAGCAAATCGTAGAGAACAGAAGCTTAAAAATTCAAAAACATTATTTTTAGACAAAGAAGATAATAACTTGGCAATAGCAACAGCTGCTCCTCCTCCTCCCTTGCCCCCTCCTTTACCCTTTTCAGGATATGAAGCGAGTGGACAGGCTGGTCCACCTCCGCGTTATCCTGAAGTTTCAGCAAGACCACAACCATTTGTTAGAGATCCTATTGAAACTAGGTCCCGAACACGTAAAATACATAGGGACACAGAATCATATCAAATAGAGAGAAACCTACAGGATGAGAGTGAGGAAGAAATATGCCCACTTATAGAAGTTCCAAATCCTCAGGCAGGACAGGAAGGGCAAAACCCAACACTCTTAGTATATAGACCATGGACACCGGAGGATATCCGGAAAGCTACTGAGGGAATCCCCCATCCGAAAGTTAATTTTACGAAGTTTTTGGAAGATTTACAAGGCATGAGGTTGAGTTACCACTTGAATGGGGAAGAAGTAGAAAAAGTAGTAAGACAAATTATAGGTCCAGATTGGCACATGATTTGTGGCACCTGGAATCCTTGTAATGCAGAGCTTAAACCACTCCCACATAGTGACACAGAATTAGACAACAGAGTGAAAGGTCTAACAGACCGAATCTCTGAGAAATGGAAACCTAGAGCAGAATGGACTTGCATTAATCAATGCATACAACAGGAAAATGAGATAATAGATGGGTATTATGCTAGATTATTAGAATGTTTTAATAATCATAGCGGTATGTCGGTTCCTGAGAACCAAACAAATGTTTCCCCGTATGAACAACAATTGAAAAATGCATTTTTGAAAGGTTGCATTGCACCTATTAGTAGCTTCATTACGAAGCATATGATAGACCATCGAACAGGGAGGCTACAAGCCTTACTTGATGATGCTAGACATGCTGAAAGACATTTTAATAGTAAAAAGAAAAAGAAGGCGCAAGTCTTCACTGCTGAAGACGGAGCTGAAGTATTTGTGTTACAGTCAGGTAAAAAGGGCAAGAAGAATGCCCAGGGAAACAAACAGTCTGACAAACGATCAGAAGGTTTTGAAGAGAGGAAAAAGAGAGGTGAATGCTTCAAGTGCGGGAAAAAGGTACATCTAGCAAGGGATTGTAAGCAAAACAAAAGGTAATAACAGAAGATAAGGGCGATGAGGACTGACTATATGATAGTGAAGATACATCATGTGAAAGTCAGAAATCATCAGGAAAAGTTAATGAACGAAAAACAAATGTAAATGTGATAGAAGGAATAGAGGAAGTGCAAGTAGATATGGAGGATGAAGAAAGTGAAATTTTGGGCTTAGCATTATTGAGCTTAGAGCTCTACTTAGCAGATACGAAACCGGAAGTTACACTTCTGGTGGAAGGAAGGGAAGTCAAATTCCTGTGTGACTCAGGAGCGTCACGGACCCTGATACACCCCTCCAAGTTACCAGAACATTCCGAATCACCTGATTATATACTAGTAAAAGCAGCAAACGGACAGCTATACAGGGAACCACTTTCCCATGATATAGCAATAACAGACCCTGTTTCAGGTATGACCCAGAGAAGTAAAATTGTTGTTTCTGCAAAGTGTCCAGTAAACCTATTGGGCAGGGACCTTATGCAGATATTTGGCATAGCAGTAGTTCCAGCTGTACAAGGTATGGAGGCACAGAGACAAATGGATACCTTTGTAGTGCGATCGGAGGGTGAAACTTTTTACTGGTACAGCCAGGACCTAGTCACGACTGGTCCAGGGGCAGTAACCGAGGAACTGATGAACGTAGCCATCAGTAAAGCCCCTCCCTCGACACTGATCCACAGCATTTGTTACACTGTACTCTATACTACTGTACTACACCAGGACCTGATAGAGAGTATAAGCAAGAATTGTTCAGAAATCGTGCAACTAGACTAGTATTGCGTACTTTGTACTGGGATACTGAGGGGAACAGTGTAGTTAGCTGTTCATTACCTCAAGAATTCCTTGCATTATATAGATCAAATCGGTTATCACATGTCAGCTTGACAAAGAACAAAAGTGTAAAATGGGCAGACTTAGGAGAAAAAGTAACAAGATGGGAGAAACAGACTGATTTAGAACTATCAGAACAAGGGATACAGAAACAAAAACTGAATTGGTTGACACAGACACATCCAGCTGTACACTTGCAATCTAGCGAGGACAGCTGATTAGCATTTTTATTAGAAGAAGAAGAAAAGGCCTTATGTGAAATTCCAACAACTCTTTGGTCAACAGGCAAGTCAGATGTAACAGCAGGACCAGTTACAATTACTCCAAAGTCAGCTTTTAGACCACAGAAAAGACAATACCCTTTGAGAAAGGATGCAGAAATAGGAATTAAGCCTATAATAGCAGCATTACTCAAAGAAGGAGTACTGGTAGAATCTCCTGATTCACCATGTAATACACCCCTATTTCCTGTTAAGAAAGCAAACATGGAATGGTGGATGGTACAAGATTTACAAGCTGTAAATAATGCAGTAATACCTAGAGCACCTACGGTGCCAGACCCACATACTTTGTTAAATGATTTAAAACCACAACAGAAGTATTTCTCTGTGGTAGATATCAGCAATGCTTTCTTCTCAATACCTATACATCCTGATAGTCAATATTGGTTTGCATTTACATTTCAGGGTAAAAGGTATACATATACTCGACTACAACAGGGATATTGTGAGAGTCCAACAATATTTGCACAAGAAATGGCTAGCAACCTGGCAGGGTTTACCCCACCGAGAGGTAGTCAAATTCTACTTTACGTAGATGACATCTTGCTAGCAGCCCCCACCCAGCAACAATGCAGGGAGGATACTGTAGCATTATTGAAATTTTTAGCAACACAAGGACACAAAGTAAACAAAAGTAAGTTACAACTTTGGAGAAAACAAGTTAGATACTTGGGATATGTAATATCCAATGAAGGTAGAATATTAGACGAGGAGAGAAAAACAGCAATTTTGCAAGCACCCAAACCAGCAACCAAGAAGGAAATGATGTCTTTCTTGGGTACAACTAATTTCTGTCGGAGCTGGATACCAAATTATGCTTTGGAATCTGATCCACTGACTGACTTGATATATAAGACACCAATGGCAGCACAAGATATTTTACAATGGACACCCGAAGCAGAAACGGCTTTCTGCAGGTTGAAGCAGTTGATAGCTTCTTCATTAGTGTTAGGACTTCCGAATTATCACAAATGGTTCTTTCAGACCGTAGATTGCAAGCAAGGATATATGACGTCAGTATTGACGCAACAACATGGGGATAAGCAACGCCCCATAGCCTATTATTCATCGCAGTTAGACCCAGTGGCACGCTCTTTGCCTCACTGTGTACAAGCAGTAGTTGCAGCTGCAATGGCAGTACAGGCTTCAGCCTCAGTGGTGTTATTCCACCCTCTCACATTGAGAATGCCTCATGCAGTTGCAATAATTTTCTTGCAAGAAAAAGTGGCATACCTTTCTCCTGCTAGACATCTTTCATGTATGACCATACTGCTGAGCCAACTTCATATGACAATTGAACGATGTACGACATTAAATCCATCAACATTACTTCCAACTCCTGTGGATGGCACACCACACAGCTGCCTGCAGGAAATTGAACAGTTAGCTTTACCTAGACAGGATCTCACAGATATGCCCTTGGATAATGCCGAGGTGACATATTACTTGGACGGCTCATGCAGAAGGGGTCCTACAGGAAAGAATCTGGTAGGGTATGCAGTAGTTACAGACACTGAAATTTTAGAAGCCCAATCCTTACCACATAACTTATCTGCACAAGCAGCAGAATTGATAGCTTTGACGCGGGCATGTACTTTAGCAAAAAACAAGTGTGTAAACATATATACTGATAGTCAGTATGCTTTTTCTACAGTACATGTATTTGCGCAACAATGATAAAATAGAGGAATGATAATATCTAGTGGAAAACCTATTAATCATGCACAATTTATTTTGGAATTATTAGAATCTATTCAGTTACCTACCAAAGTAGCTATTTGTAAATGTGTAGCTCATACAAAACAACAGGATAAGATTTCGAAAGGCAATGCACGAGCTGATGCAGCTGCAAAGCAAGCAGCCTCAGACTCAGAAACTTTACTTTTGAATGAGGAATTACAACCCTCTGAGATTTTAGATTTAGACATGTTAAAAACAATGCAGATGCTTACTACAAAAGCAGAAAAACAAAAATGGGTAAAACGAGGTGCAATTCTTGAGAATGGACTGTACATTTCCAAGGAGAGAAAACCGATATTGCCGTCTAATTTATTTAGATATGCAGCTTTGTTGAGCCATGGGCAGTGCCATGTCTCAACAGGGGGGATGGTACAGTTAGTAAACCGAATATTCCAAACATATGGATACACAAACTACACAAAAGAAATTTGTGCAGCTTGTCATACTTGTAACAAGCATCATGCACAAGGGGCATTTAAAACCAAGCAAGGAAGTTTTCCTATACCACCATATCCATCCCATACTATTTGTATGGATTTCATAGAATTGAGTAAGTGTGAAGAGAAGAAATACTGTTTAGTTATTGTAGACATGTTTTCCAAATGGGTAGAAGCTTTTCCAACCAAAAACCCAGATGCAGCAACAGTGGCGAAAGCCCTGATAAAAGAAGTAATCCCTAGATTTGGCATTCCAGAAAGGATTTATAGTGACAACAGCACACATTTCGTGAACCAGACAATTCAGCAACTTGGGAGATTTTTTGGTATCTCCTTAAAGAACCATTGTGCCTACCACCCACAGTCAGCAGGACTGGTGGAAAGGTACAATGGGACCCTTAAGAATAAACTAAGGAAGTTAGTTGAGGAGGCCCCAAAAGAATTGGATACACTGTCTGCCTTTAGCACTGCTGAGTATGAGAATGGTTCCAAATGTGAAGGGTTTGACTCCCTTTGAAATGATTTTTGGGAGAGCATATTATGTGCCTCAGTGGAAAGCTCTCATGCCTGCTGAGCAAGAGGCTGACAGTTCATTAGCTAGTTATATGAGGAAACTGTTAACAAATAAATCTGTTTTGCAGTTTAACTCTTTTTCAGATAAGGAACAGACCAGACCGGTGGAAGCAGTTTTGGAGCCCGGAACATGGGTGTGGCTGAAAGTGACGAAAAGGAAGAATTGGGCGAGTCCAAAGTGGGAAGGACCGTACCAGGTTCTGTTGGCAACGCCTACTGCAGTCAGAGTGGCCGAGACGACGTCCTGGGTTCATTTGACACACTGCAAACTGGTAAAGAACTTTCAACTTGATAAAAACTTTGTGACTGATACACAACCAGACCAAGATGGCCAAAAACAAAGTGAATAGAAATTTAGATCAACCCCAGAGATGTTGCATAATCATTTTGTTGAGTATACATTTATTGACTGTAATTGTGACAATTTTCCTCTTGTTGTGGTTTATCCTACACACAACCACACAAGTGAAAGTGGGAAGGCGTGACAAAACATCTATAGACTGGCATCCAAATTTTAACACATACCTAGCCATGAAGCGTGTTTATGCAGAGACTATGAACATTTCAAATTGCTGGGTTTGTATAGCTATACCAACAGCATATGGAGGACTGATAATGTCCGCTGTCCCTTTGGGGATAAATGAGACTTGGGAGAATTTACTCTTCGATACAGGAACTGTGAGATCACAGGACAAAATAGCTTTATTTTTACCTGTCACACAAAAAGGAATTGCATGTTTTTACAAAAATGATACTCTCCAGGTGGGCTGGAGCAATTGTAATATAACCATATTTTATCGGTGTTATATTAAGAATAGTAATGGCAATACTTTTTGCAATACTAATTATGACTCATATTTGAACTCATTGAAAACAACCATGAATGACATTCGCAAGAATCTTGTTTTGTTTAAACAATTGTCAGTTATAGATCAGAAAATGTTTCATGCAGGGCTAATGCGTATTAGTACTAAAGTAGAAAACTGTTATTTTATTTGTGGGAAAAAGGCATATAAATGGTTACCTGAGAATTGGTCCGGCAGTTGTTTTTTGGGTTATTTGGTTCCGGCAATAAGACATACTGCAGAATTACCTTTGGGTAAGATACGAAACGCGAGAGAAGCAGCCCGAAAACCCGAAGGTCCAGTTGAAAAACCTGTGAATCCAGTTGAAAAGATCGAAGCTGGCTGGAAAGACCATAATACCGTGAAAGACAAAAGTAAATTGACTCATATGGACTTGAGTGACAGTGTTATATCTTGGGCAGGAATATTCCCAGCCTATGGAGCAGTCAAATCGATCTGGGAGCTGAGGAAGTTGTTGAAACTTCTCGAAGTAATGAGTAATGCAACTTTTTCTGCCCTAGAACTGGTGACTAATGAACTGAATGCAATGAGAACTGTTGTGCTACAAAATCGAATGGCTCTTGACTTCACCCTAGTGGTGAGAGGTGGTACGTGCGCGCTTATCAAAGAAGAATGCTGTGCGTACATACCAGACAACAAGCAAGAAATTAATAATCACCTAGAGGTAATTCAGCAAGTATCAGCCATGACTGAACCAGGCCCAAACCCACTGACGGACTTTTTCCAGAATCTATTTGGAGGGTGGGGTTCCATCCTAATGAATATTCTGATTGCCATTTGTGTGGGTATACCCCTAATAGGAGCATGTGTTTGCTGTGGAATTCCCTGCATGAAAATATTAATCAAAGATTTTATTGATGTATC
Source organism: Protopterus annectens (assembly GCF_019279795.1). Taxonomy (NCBI): domain Eukaryota; kingdom Metazoa; phylum Chordata; order Ceratodontiformes; family Protopteridae; genus Protopterus; species Protopterus annectens. The sequence goes on from NC_056730.1 coordinate 1,014,418,142, forward strand.
TGTTACTGAAACTTTGTATCAAGATATTGAGATTGAAAAATTGATCTCAGATGACATTTTTTCTGAAGTATAGATTGAATGACTCACCTAGCTGAAAATCCTAAGTGGAAGAAGTTGGGAGATGAAATGACACTATGCATACTTCAAAATAGAATAAAAGGTATTAATAGGGGGGAAAATGTTAGAAAATGTGTATTTGAATATATGAGAAATGCTAGTTTAAAAGCAAAGTAGTATATAATACATTTTATTCTATTAATCATATAACAGAAAGGATTAATTCATGTGTAAATGTAAGTAGTTTTGAACCTGCAGTGTGGCTTGAAGCAAGCTGACCTTCAACCCTGGCAGATGCTAGCTTAGCAAGTTTTAATGTTTATGCTTTTCACAAATGATTATCTGCTGGGTCAGGAAATTAGATATGTGAAATAATGAAATCTTTTGCTCTTTCCTGCTGGGATGATTTGGCCTTGTATATGTGTTACTGAGATAGCATGCAGCTGGTGGGAAAATGTAACAGTGAACAAAGATGTGTATTAAAAGACTGAATCTGCTATTGTATTCGAACTGATATGAAACCTTGAAGAAGTAACTTTACAGAAAGACATTATGTCTGACCAGGTGGATAGCAAGCCCATATTGTTATCAGAGGAAAACTTTTTTAAAATATACAGCATCAGCAGTTTTTATGAATAGAGGACTGTAAGCTAAAGTGATGTAGATGCCCTGTGACATATCACGTCAGTAAGGTGGGCACAGCTTGAATGTTAAACCTATATAAACTTGTGTGCTTCCTGTTTCATGTTAGACAAAATTCTGTACTTGTATGTTTTTTGCCTCCTGGTGTACACTAGTAAACTTTTGAATCTGAACCTCCTGTGTATTGAATTCTTAATTTTATTTAACAGATACCACTCCATCAACTGCCAAGTCAAGTGCAATGCCTAATGGATTATCTTGAATATGCATGCTGGCAACCCTGGCAGTTATCACAACTCCCATATTGGCACACATCACAGCTGTGCCAGATGTTTATTAGGGGGGACATCCCACAGGGCCATTTACTGGGGGATGCTGTCTATGCCCTGGAACAGTGGATGATGACACCCATCAGAAAGGCACACACACCTGCTGAAGAACATCATAATAAGGCACACACACAAACTGGGAACATCATAGAACATGTGTTTGGGCTTCTGAAATCATGTTTCTGGTGCCTAGATATATCTGGTGGAGCCTTGCAGTATACTCCAAGCACATGTACACAAATTTACACAGTTTGTGCTATGCTGCACAACATGCTCCTGCAGAGACAGCTGTAGCAGAATCAGCAAGTGGGACAGGCACACATTCCCCCACCAATGCCTAGGTCACCACAGCCCAAGTCACAGGAGGACTTAGAGGAGGTCCTCTGAGCTGCTGTCCCTGTAGGTGGACATAGGCATGCTCAATATGCCCTTGCTTTGGCTAGGAGACAACACATAGCACATTCAGTGACCACCTAGGGGCTAACACCTTCCTTCTACTCACATACATATATTAAAAGTGATGTCAGGCAACTCATAGCACACTCACTGACCACCTAGAATCTAACACCTTCCTCCTACTCACATGCATATATTAAAATTGATGTCAGGCAACTCACATAACCTTTATCTATACATGTATTGGCTGTGTACTACTTGCATCAGACAGAGTGAGCCCTGAAGTAATGCTGTGTCAGCGAATGCATATGCAAGGTAAGGCCTGAACCTAGATTGTAGTGTTGAACATTTTAATTACATATCCACTCAGATGTCTTACCTTGTTACAGTATGCAAATATGTAGTGGTGCTTTTGCAGATAATTTAAGTTAACATTCGAGTACACACAGCTATATTACTAAAATGTTACCATATGAAATTGTTATGAATCAGGCATGACACAAGCAAAGTCCAAACACAACTGAATACTGCTACATCATGCAAAGGAGAAGTTAGGAATTGACTCTACTCCCTTGTTGTGTCTGACCTCAAGCTACTTTGTATCCTGACAGAAAATGTGCCCCCCATCACTACCCACAAGATGGTATGACAGACAGATGTATAGTTATTCTCATCTTTTTGACAGGAGTTGTGTCTACTAACTGGTCTGTGTCCACATGTAAGTCAGTGAAGTACTTGTACAATACAGTGTTACTGGTCTGAGAGCAGTGTACAGTTTTATGAAGGTGGTTGTCTGAGGAATGACTCCACTTTAGAAAGTAGCTTCTGTGGCCAAAAGGACTATGGAAGCCATCCTGCTTAATGAAGCTTTAGTGGTGTATTGGGTTTATATCCTGATGTGAGTTGAATTTTAGGAGGCTTTTTGTTATAGTTTGTATTTGTACAAACTGTGCCTCCGTGTCCCATAATGTTTTAATCTGAATATTTTAGTAGACATTTGCACAATGTGGCACAAGCTGAAAACAGTGTTAATAATGCTGAATTATTTTGCACAAAGGATAAAACTGCAAAACAAGGAACTATACAGATAATAGTTATACATTATCCATAGCAATTGTGAAATTATGGCCTGGAGTACTGAGAGAAGTCAGGTGCAGTAAGACATATACATTACATAATAGGAAGAGTGGATGCTAGCAATGTGCCTCTTGTTTGTGCACTGCTTAATATTGCACAAACAGGTAGAGGAGTAAAATGTACATGTGATCCATAATATGTTGGTTTATACAACATTATTGCTAAATTTGCTAAATCATTGAGAATTAAATCAGTACATGATGGCATACATTTCATTTATGGATGACATCCCTTTCAGAAAATGCATGCTAATGCAAAACATGTAATTCCATCAACATTGTAGGTTTGTAAGGGTAATATTTCAACATTTGTTATATTAAGTATGGCTTTGTACAGATTTTGTGCTCTATGATGTTAAGAAGTATGCTATTATATCACATACATAGAACTGTGTTCTTACTGTTTTATATTTCCAAGATGTGGAGGGCACAGTGTAACTATCTGTACAGACAGTTTATAAACATCCATATGTTTCCTCACAATCAACCTCAACAACAATCAGTACAACCATGGGATCTCCTTAATTCTACAACATATACATGTAACATAAAGCAAAGGTGTAATAATGCTGTGTGCTCCTCATGGACATGGTGATAACATTGTGCTCACAGGCTTGCACTGTCAAAGGAAACATCCAAATATACTCAATAAGGGACTCATGCTGTTAAACAACTATGGCTTCTAAACAGTATACTAATGTTAGTATACTAGCCTCAGATGACCCAAAGGAGTGATGTTCCTATGCAGGCCTGATAACCTGGTGTTCCCTACATCCCTTGATAATGTCATCTACTATAAGATCACATTAACTCATGTTAAAATCAGACTTGTGCAATGGTGTTTGTATTAAAAACGATGTTCATTAGTCTGTGCACTTAGGTAGGTGCTTGGTTCTCACTCTAGTAGTGTGTGTGTGTGCGTGTGTGCGTGTGTGTGTGTGTGTGTGTGTGTGTGTGTGTGTGTGTGTGTGTGTGTGTGTGTGTGTGTGTGCCTGTCTGTCTGTCTCCATAAAGATTAGAGGGAGTGAGAGTTGGAGACTGCCATACTTTTGCATTGCTTTTGTGCTTGCAAAAACATCCTTATGTCTAGCAGTCCTCCAACCTCCTGTCCCACACAGGGCCCGCTGATGTAATCTACTATAAGATCACCTGCAGTCCTATAAAGGTCAGACTTGTGCCATGGCCTGTACCTTAAGTACTTTGTTCTCTAGTCTGTAAACCTAGACAAGTAGGAGTTCTAATCTCACTGTAATCAACTTGGTGAGTGTGTGTGTATGGGCTGCTGTTGGATGCTATATATATCATTGTACTACAATCTATGGTACACTGTCCTCATGTTTTCAACATACACAGCTGATGTAATCAGCTAAATCAGATTATAGGAGAAGTTTTGCTCACAACAGGCCATGGGCACACAATGGCCTGGAAGATAGGTAGATGTCACCTCATGCAATATAAGACAGATGCAAGTGACACTCCTTTCATGCTATGCACTAACATCATGACATCTCTTTGCAATGGTCATGGTCAGGTTGACACAGGGGTCCCCATGGACTATGACATCCGTGTATGATATTGTGATCAGGGAACATGTGTAGGAGACCCTGGAGAGACACAGTTATGCTATAAAGAGTTGAGTAATGAATGGCATAAGGACTAATACAGAATATATGTCTGTGAATGACAGGGAGGATAGATGAGTGGTGAGAATGCAGGTGCTACAGTGGCGAAGGTGTATGTTATTAAATACATGGGAGCTAAAGTTCACAATAATGCTGAGTGTGAAACTGAGGTGACGAAGATAGTGCATGCATGGTGGAGTGGGTGTAGAAGAGTGCCAGGATTGATTTGTGACAGATGTTTACCAATAGCAATGAAAGGTATGGTCTACAAGAGTGTACTGACAACAGCTGTGCAATACGGTTTGGTGACGGTGGCACTGACAAAAATACAGGAGTCATAACAGGAAATGGAAGAGTTCCAGATGTTAGGATCTGCATTGCTTGTGCTGAGGATGGACAGGATTAGTAATCATTTTATGACAGTGTCAGCACAAGGTTGTACGGTTTGTACACAAGTCCAGAGAGATTAGATTGCATTGCTTTTTGCATATGCTTAGGAGGTATGCTGGCTACATTCAGGGATGGATGCTGAGGATGGACCTGGCAAGTAGAGAGAAAACAGTAAGGCCTAATATTAGGTTCATGGATGTGGTGACCAAGGATAGGCAGATGGCTGTTGTGGCAGAATAAGATGCAGAGGAAAGGAGGAAATGGAAGCAGATGATGTGCTGTGGCAAAAAATAATCACAGTAGCCAAAAGAGTATGAATATTAGGATGATATCTGTTTATATAGGACTCACACCTCTACACTGCTGGCAAGTGTGTACAGTAAGGGGTCACTATTTGAAGATTATTGTTTCTGGACCTAGTGTGAGCTTTACCATTGTTTCCTTGGATTACCTGCTCTGTTGTGGTGTACGTGCAATTGACTTAACACTTTGCCCTCATACGTACAGAGATGACAATATTATTTTCCAAAAGACTCAGCTGCTGCCATACTGCAGAGCAGATCCTGAACATCACTAGGTAGCTATATACCAAAAACACAAGAAATGGTAACGAACGTAAACTGTAGGCAAAATAACAAAAAACGAACGTAGAATAGTCCAAAAGCAATCCAAAACACTTTGATTCACCATAGCACAAGAAAAAAACTGTTGGTTAAGCACTTTCATCACAAAGTGGCATCATCAGAACCAAGAACAGTAAAAAGGAAATATTTTATATATATAAAAAAGGCACCAAACAAGTGCTAAACCCCTCCTCAAATTAAACAGAAAACATCCACAAAACTGCTGATGCAACAATCTACAATAAAGAAAATACAGTTAAGAAAAAGAAATGTACAAAATAAAATGTAAAATATCACAATAATAAAATATAACAATAATAAAATGTAGTATTAATGAATATTAGCCCTTCTTTTAAGCTCACTCGAAATAGATATAATATCATTCAAAGCTGTAAAACTGCAGGCATCAAAGTGTAACTGCCAAAACATTTCCCTCTTCAGTAAAAAATTCTGCCAGTCACCAGGAAAAAACACCAGTCTTGACTAATTATGGACACCCACAACTACGCTGGGAGATTATGTAAATTGCTGAATGACACCAATGTATACAGTGTTGTTTTGGTCAACTAAATCAATATTGCCCATCGAGCTATTAGGATAGCTTTGTATGAACTGTTGGCACTTGATTATATTGCTCAGAGTGTTTATGATTATTTGATGGTTGACCATCCTATTATTCCCAAGATTTTTGGAATTCCAAAGATTCATTCTTCTTTGGATGATCCACCTCTACGTCCTATTGTATCGGCTTGGGGCTCAATAACTGAGCCCCTGGCCAAATTTATTGATCACAAACTCAAGAAGATCTTGTCTCCCTTCCCACATATTGTCAAGAGTCCTTGGGATCTCATTGACAAGTTAAGGGTAGTTGATTCCAGTGGTACTATTTTGCTTGCAACATGTGACATTAAAAGTTTGTTCACGGTCATCCCACAGGACATGGGATTGGATTGGTTTGGTCAGTTGGTTAGTAGATTTGGCGGCCTTGATATTGATAGGGTGCATTTGGTCACTGAATTGATGGAAATTGTACTTGGCAACAACTTCCTATCATTGGATGGTGAGTTTTTCAAACAAATATCAGGTGTGGCTATGGGTGCATCCTGTGCCCCCCTCTTTGCCAACATAGTTTTGCTAAGTTGGGAACTAGACTTTCTCTTCAAATGCCCTAATATTAAGAAATGTAGGGGCTATATGAGGTTTTTGGATAATTTGTTGATAATATGGGATGGTTCCCACCAGGATTTCATCCAATTTATGGAAGTCTTGGCTACCAGTACTTCGTTTCTTGAGTTTACACATTGTTAGTGAAGACAGTATTCACTATCTGAACATAGAGATTACAAAGCTACCTGATGGAGGTTTTGGAACAGAAATATACCGGAAACCTACTTTCTGCAATGCTTTTCTGTCTTTTGACAGTTGTCACCCTTTTCATCAAAAGAAGGGTGTGGTCGAGTCAACTTATTAGAATTTCTAGGTTGACATCAGACGATGGGGCTTGCTTGAAACAGTTTGACCTTTTAAAGAGTATGTTTCTTAATAGAGGATATCCACAGGACTTGTTGAACAAATTGCAGGATGAAATTTGGGCCCTCAGGGGTGACCATTATCCTCCTATTATTCTTTCTGGCTGGGTGCATTTGCAGAATGGTACTAGTACATCACACAACAAACACAACATGCTTTTACACTATTCCCTTGACACTGGAGATATCCAGAAGATTGTACAGAGGAATCGGTACCTACTTTCTAGTAATGTGGATATCAACAAGCATTTTGCTGCTGCTCCATCATTTACTTTTAAAAGCAAGAAGAACATAAAATCATTACTGGAAATGCAGATGGCTGGAGGCGGGGGGGATCGGCCCACCCACTACAAGGCAATGGGGACACTGCAATCAATGTCCCTTTATTTGTTTATTCCCGGGTGACACGTGGCTGTCCAGGTTGACTACTGTTTGCCATGGGGGCAAGTTCAACTGTGATACTGAACGGGTTGTTTATCTTGTTCTGTGTGACTCTTGCATGGCCTTCTATATTGGTAAGACTGTCAATTCCCTTAATAAAATAATTTACCAGCATGACTACAGCTTCAGGAAAAATGACAACAAAAGTGCTCTGGCTAGGCATGCTGTGTTGTGCGCTGGTTTTAAACAGTTTACATTTTTGGTACTAGAGCAAGACTGGCAGAATTGTTTACTGCAGAGGGAAATGTTTTGGCAGTTACACTTTGACGCCTGCAGTTCTCCGGATTTGAATGATACTATATCTATTTCCAGTGTGCTTAAATGAAGGGCTAATATTCATTAATACTACATTTTATTATTGCTATATTTTATTATTGTGATATTTTACATTTTGCATTTTATTTTGTACACTTCTTTTTCTTAACTGCATTTTCTTTATTGTAGAATTTTGCATCAGCAGTTTTGTGGATGTTTTCTCTTTAACCTGAGGAGGGGTTTAGCACTTGTTTGGTGCCTTTTTATACATAAAAGGATTTCCTTTTTACTGTACCTGGTTCTGATGATGTCACTTTGTGATGAAAGCACTTAACCAACATTTTTTTCTTGTGTTTCAGTGAATAAAAGTGTTTTGGATTGCTCTTTAGACTAGTCTACGTTTCTTTTTTGTTATTTTATCTCTAGGTAGCTGTCATACATTTTGTTACATAACAAGCAGCAAATAAAACACCTACCAATCAATGACAGGATATAGATCCACCTTAAGAACAACCTCAGAATGTACACACCATATGGTTACTCCCCAGAAAATACCATTCAGAACACATGTACCTCTCATGTTCGCAGTCTCTATGCAGATACCAGGTTCAAACCTCCCATCCTCAACTATCATTTTCCCTCTGTTCCCCCTAAGACTAGTTGACATGATTTTATTCACCAGTGATTATAATGTCTCATGTGGATAATTACAAGAGGACAAAGTCACATGCACAAACATAAGTGGATGTTGCAAACTGAAATGACATGGAAGAAATAGTGCACCACCCCACAAGGGTCTGTAATATATCAGACCCATTCGTCAACTATATGACTAAACAATGTCATGGGACATGTGTTGTGCTTGTACTATCAATCCAACCATAACACAGTATGTGTACAGTTTGGAATACCTAATGAACCCCCTAAGTCAGGACTCAGGTTCAAAAACATCATCCAAGTGACCTACATCTTCCTAAGGGATGGGATACCCAATGTTCAAGCTCAGGTTTACACAAAGGACATCGACAGCTGGTGTAAGTTACACACTGATGCCTTGACTACAAATCTACACAGATGTATACACACAGCCCTGCCTGATATGCTCTAAGACAGATCCGCTGGGGATTACTATCCATAATGGTGGATGTTTGTCAGTACTACATTCTACAGTAAGTAACAGAAGCTGCTGTTTACAAATGCCATGTGTACAAAATGGTCCAGGAAGCTAACTCATCTCGATGCATCATAAACAATAAGATACCTTGAAGACTTGAAGAAGCCTCATATAGCAACTATGGTAATAATTAATGACAAATATCCAGGCATAACCATAGGCCTGCCGTCATTTACATCTGCAAAATAAAATATATTGCTCAGATGTATATTGAAGTAATTCTGGATGGTATTGCACACACTGACCCACTGTGAATTCCACACCTACTGGCAGACACAGGTGGTGGTAAAGTATCCCCCCTCACAATACCAAGCTTACTACATGGCTGTATCATCCCCACCAAACCGTGGTATGTTCAAAAAGCAAATTATCACTGCTCACTCCAATACATTAAGCACAGAATCCATGTCACCAGATGACATTCTGGCCTGAGTTGTTCTTGTACTGCAACAGTAAGCTAATGATCTCCAGACAGTTCATCTGTTCCAATTATCTATTCTTATGGTTAGCTTGTGCTTGCACAAACTGTGTGAAATCCAGACTATGAGCAAAGAGATATGCATGGCTGTGCACTCACCCTATCTTGACTCGGCCAGGCACCTCAGTGCAATTGAACATTTGTTCCCACTGAGAAATTGACCAGGATGAATATCACACCTTCTGTTAACAGGCAGATTGAAAATAGGATCACAGACCAACAAAACTCAAACTGAGAGGCCTCACCTCAAGCAGCTGACCTATCACCTGTGTGGTAACAGATGTGTCAGTGCTGTCTCCCCTCTTGATTGCCATATACATATCAAAAGACCAAAATGAAAGAAATTGATGCATGGCAAAAGAAATCTTTGGGCCACTAATGACTGCTGACAAAGCTATGGGTGTTATAACAATTGCACAAATATGTATCAGTACACCCTGTGTCAATACATGTTCCTGCTTATTTAAAGGAAAAAAAACAGAGTACAGTATACCCCAATTATGCATTAACATATCTTGAAACATGTTGACTGACAAATGTGTGTACTGTGGGGAGGAAGGCATCCTCTATCCTATGTCCTATTACAGAAGGCATGACACCGACCAAAAGTATATCATTCCCCTATACTCATTCATCATCAGCCTTATTGATGTATATAATCCTCCCTTTGATTAGTAGTGTCCTAGACACCTGCAGGAAGTTAACAGCATTAAATATCTCTGAGTATTAAAACATCAGAGAGTCTCCAACATGTCTCTTCTGTGGGCAGAATGAAGTAGCTATCAGTGTATGCAATATCAGATATATAACTTTCAGACAGAATATTGAAGCATTACATGGTCATCTTTGGGACAAATGAGATGAATATCATGCACATCCATAAGTCATATGGGACCACAGACACCTGTTCCAGGGACTGCAATGTACAGTATGACATACATGCAGGGTAGACACATACGTGTCTCAAAGGTTGTCACTCATCTGCATTAGGACCCTAATTGTATGTCATGCAGAGCATATTCATAACCCTGTTTGAGCACAGGCTGGCAGACATCATGTGAACATGTTATCCACCATAGATCACTGATGAATGTATGCTGGACATGGGTGGTCCTCTCTGTAAGACTCATGGACGTGTATTATACATGCCATTACATAGCATATTCTGATGTATCAGCTGCAGGTCTAAACACCATCAGGGCAATACCCCTGTCACAGCCTATTAACCTCAGAACATATGGTGATGTACATGAAAAAAGCAAAACATTATACTGCATTACTGATGTGAGCTCTGTCTGCAGTGCTGACATACAATCCAGAGTTCAGAATACAATGTGTTAACTTTGGATGTGCACACATAAGTTAGCAGTAAACATTCCTGAAATAGACGGTTAGATATATTAATAAGATATATGTCATTGACTGAACTCACAAGCCTTAAAAAAGAAGCAACTAAAACATAGAGGAATTATTATGCTAGCAATTGTCTAACTAGCTAACTACAATATAAATGGCAGCTACAATAATCAGGACAACAGCAAAAATGGACATATGAAATGCATAACAAATTTAGGTGGTCACCCTGTGCATCATGACGCATATCATCAGTATCCAACAGAAAATATGACCAGCACAGCAAAAGTGGAGTCAAAATTGTTTTTTATTACATAACAGCCCAAATTAAAGACTGCTTAGAAACTGCATAAAAATGCAGCACAATACAACTGCAGTCCAGATCCAAACCTGTTTCGGCCCAAAGGCCTTCTTCAGTGAAGCCTCAGTTTCACTGAGGAAGGCTTTTGGGCCAAAACTGGTACTGGCCATTTTTTCTGTTGGATTCAAAATCTTTTGGTTTGGCCATTGCACTTGCCATACTTGCAGAAGCTTTGTTTGCTAACATATCATCAGTATCCCCGAAGGCATAATATATGACTACAGGGGTGTGGCACAGTCATCATTTGCACAAGATGGTTTGTGGGGATGCAGGAGGCCTAGGCTGACATAAAAGGTGAGTCAGTAAGGGCAGCAGCCAACAGGGAACATGTAGATGGAGCATGTGTGTCAGTAGGTGCCCTAAATGTGACATTAGCATGTTAGTGTCTGCATGAACACAGCCAAGCTCATTGCTAGCCCTACATGTCTGTATGTCAGACAGCTGTGAGCCATGCATGGTAGAGCTGACAGTTCATCGTTCCCGCCACCGACCATGAGAACTGGCTCTGTCAGGAGTTGCTCTGGCACCGCCATGCCCAAGGTCAGATGGTGGAGTGCTACTACCTGAGGGGGACTGATGTCTGCTGGACATCCTCTCCATGGGAACAGCCAGGATCATGACATTATAGCCTGTTATGTCTAGGTGTGCACAGCACACACTCTCATGGAGCAGTAGATATACTGCCACTACAGAAGCTTGATTGGGCATGGCCCCACTGGCTCTCAGCAGATGTAGTTGCTGACCTATGCCCACTTGGTCAATGTTCCCCTTCCAGTAGACTTTCCAGCACAGACAATGTGCTTTCCATGACAGATGCTTTGTGCTCCCTCATAGCCCATCCTTTTGATATGTGTCTTTAAACCAGTCTAGTGCATCAACAACACAGTGGAGGCAGTCATGGATATCTGATGGTGCCACATCTAAAACCATGAACATTCCCCTGGGATGATGTTATGAGCATGCCTGTGCTTCTATTATGGCTCTAAACATGCACTGAGTGACACATTAAGATACACCTGCACCAGATGGTGGAGGGACAGCAGGCCTATGACGAGCACCCCTATCAATCCACCTGTGTAGCAACTCGGCAACAGTCTGGCTACAGACAGTGTCAACAGGCACTAAAGCTGTGGTAGCCACACTTCCATGGTATATGTCCTCACTCTCCAACTGTCCAACATGTGTGGCCTCAGTGGATTGGGTATTAGTAGGCATAGTGGCTGTGTCAGGGAATCCTGAGTGTGGGTGCTGGATGTCAACATCTGTGTCAGATTCAACCTCTGCAACCCCTGACTGTGTCTTACTTTGGCCTCCATAATCATCAGACTCCAAAGAGACAATGACATCAGGTAGTGCAGGCAACACAGAACTACTGCCATGTTCACCTGTGATTAAAAAAAAGATGACATTAATACCTGCACTAGTATGCTGCACTTTACACTGCTGACACTATTACGGACATTTAAACCTGTCAACAACCTATAGTAAGAGGTGTGGACAAAGCCATAAATAGTGGTTGTACAAAGGCTAAAGAATATGGACAAATGTTGCATAATATGCTCCTACAAACAAATACAACTGATGGAATAACTGCTCTTGCTTCAACATGACATCTGAAGGGTATGCATTTTGAATGTGGCATCTGTGTCAAATAAGTCAATGTTTGCTATCAGTACTGACTTCACAGTAATCTGACATTCAATTACCATGATCTTAAATACAGGCTCACAAGATGATTACCAAACAGTGACATTCAGAGAAAACCTGTGCAGTGGACAGATATACCAACAGTACTGAAATACATACAGCAGGCCTGAAAGGACAGTATAGCAGATATTTTGGAATAAATGTATATACAGTACAAAAAACGCATAGTCCACTTACCTATTACTGAAGCCCTTACACGTTGAATCTCTGATGGTCCTAGGAAAAGTAGAGGAAGACATAATGGCAACAGCACCACACATTTAACTGTACAGCGGGGATTAATAATTTTACTCATCTATATATACGCTCAAATACATTGCATTGGGAATGTGGCTGACATACTTTACATGAGCATAACACTGCAGCTATCTGATATAATCAAAAACAATGCACATATAGCTTGACACAACTATATACACATATGACAAAATGCAGAACTATCTTGATGATGACGGTACAAAGCATTCCTGGCAGCCCCACATGTGATGTGGGAGTGGCGCACATGTCCAGAACATATTGGCACAAGGATGACTGGGAGCTGTCCTATGTGTAGATGTGTGCCATCAATCCTTCTGTAGTAGTTAAAGGACCTGAATACTGCAGATATCTCAATTACACCCTATCAATAAAGCAACCTGCCACACATTAAAGCTATATACAGTATTACAGACTGACTACAAACATATTCTACTGATGGTCTAACACAGCCCGCCTGCAAACTCCTCTTGAGTAGCAGGAGTGGCACTGACATCAAGGCTGTCGGACTGCTGGGAGCTTTCCTAAGTAGCAACATTCACCAGGAATTCTTTGGTGGCACTGAGGGGTTCTTTTGCTGTGAGCCAAGCACCAGTGACCTCATGATCATGTCCAACATCAGTTGTACTCTTCCTCCCTGCATGTATCATGTCAGTAGCTCTGTGAAGCCCCTGTTCATACGTGCAACTCCTTCTGCCCACCTTGTCCATAGGTTCATAGGTGTGTACTATGCTAATGGCCCTGGAGCCTATATAAGCCTATATATAAGGATTCCCTGGCATCATGCTGCCCAAAGTTAGTTCCCAGTGTCCCTGTCAAGCAAGGCCACTGAAGTGATCCCTGGGGTGAACTTCCTATTCCCCATCCACTTGTCAAGATTTCTCTTAAAGAGGGCCAGTGAAGTGCTCTACTTGACATGATTGGGAAGTTTGTTCCAGAGTATGGGAAGTCTCTGGGTTAGGAACCTGTCCCTCCAGCATGTTCTGTTTATTGTGGTAATGAGGCTTAGGGCCCTGGAGTGTGTGGTACGGAGAGATTGGGATTTTTTTAGGTGTAGCATATCTAGCAGCTCTGGGTCAGAGATGGCTTTGTAGATCAAGTAGAGATCGCCTCTAAGTAGGCGATAAGAGACAGAGTATAGCTGGAGTTTTTTGAGTCTGTCCATATAGGGCATGTGTCTAAGGCCTAAGATCCTCTTAGTGAGGTATTTTTGTGGCCTTTCCAGTTGTTGTAGGTGTCTAGTGAGGTACATACCAAATAAGGCATTATATTTTATAATATGTCTAATATGTCTAATGAGGGATGAGTAGAGAGGAACTATGACCTCTTTCTTCCTGGATGAGATACCTTTTGTAATGCGATGTGCCACATAAAAGGACTTTCTGAGTACAGTGGTAATGTGGTTATTAAAGGAGGGGTTGCTGTCAACCTGTGTCCCCAGGTCTCTTATCACACCTTCAGTGTTTACTGGACTACCGCCTATGTGGTAGTTCATAGGCACCAAATTTTTCCCAAAGGGAATGACAATGCATTTTTTAGCATTGAGCTTAAGGCCATGGTTCTGACACCAGTCATTGGTGTCAGTGAGGCCTTTTTATAGAATGTCTACATCAGTTGCAGAATCAATAATGGCTCCCAGTTTGCAATCATCTGCAAACTTGGTCAGCCAGAGTCCCTTTGTGTTGGCTTGAACTTCAGAGAAGTAGATGTCAAACAGGAGAGGACCTAGGACCGATCCCTGTGGGACATCACTTGTAACTGGTCGGTAGTCAGATTTGGAGTCTGCTACTTTCACAGTGTGGGTTCTATCAGTGAACCACTTGGCAACCCATCTTATGACATAGGGATTTATTCCTAGTTTAATGAGTCTATCTATGATTACTGAGTGAGGGATGGTGTTGAAGGCCTTGGCAAGATCTAGGTAGGCTGTGTGAACTACCTCGCCCTCATCCATAGCTCTGGTGACAGACTCGAAGAAGTCTATCAGGTTGAGCAGGCATGATCTACCTTTCACAAACCCAAACTGCATGGGGTCCAGAGTTTGGAGATTTCCTATGTCCTTATTTATAAGGTCCATGATGATGCGGTCCATAGCCTTACAAATCAGACTCATCAGGCTAATGGGGTAGTAGTTCCTATGGTCTGTAGTTGCTACCCCTTTGTGGAGTGAGATGACCATAGCAGTGCACCATTCGGTAGGAACAAAGCCTGAAATTAGGCTGTGATTGAACAGGGTACTCAGGTGTGATGCCAGTTCACGTTGTAATTCATATAAAATACAGCCAGGGATATTATCAGGTCCCATGGAAGCTGTATTCCTGGCTTTGGACAGTGCAGTTTTCACCTGTGTTGCCATGATAACAGGGACTTGGCATTCCTCAGGTATTGTGATAGGCCCTTTAGGGGGTGAAAGGGGGGTAAAGCTCACACTGAACCTGTCGGCCAATATGTTGGCAATATCAGTTGGTTCTGTATATGTATTGCCATTGTGCTGTAACTCAGATATTGCCATGTAGATTCTTGACATAACTATAGAATTCCTTGTGGTTGGCTTTAAAATCTGCAGCAATTTTGTTTTCATAGCTAGCTTTAGAGGATTTGATGATGGATCTCAGTTTTTTATGAGGCTGACAAGGGAGTTTTTTCAGTCTTGGGGCTTCACCCTTTTCTGCAACAGTTTTTTCCTACTGTTGTACAGTTTGTTTATGGTGGGGAACCACCAGATTGGCTTCCTTTTTTTGGAGAGTGTCTTAGTTTTGTTTGGTATGGCCCATTCCATGCACTTGTGTATGTGGTCATGCAGTGCATTGGTGTATGATTCAGTCGTGCACCTATTTTCCATTTGCATGGGTGATGTGAAGTTAGCCACATCTGTTTTAGAAGTCCAAAACTGGCTTTGGAGAAGTTTTTTACAGTGGTTTCCTTTAGGGGTGAGAGTGGGATGTGGATATCCATGGTGATTAGCTTGTGTTCAGATCTGACCAGGGAGGAGTTGATTACTGGTGTAGAGAAATGGTTGCCCATGTTAGTAATGACCAGGTCAAGGATGTTTCTACCCCTGGTGGGGCTAAGAATGAGTTGTTCTAGGGCACTGAAATTAATGAAATCCAGAAAATGTTGGGCAGGTGTCTTGGTACACGAGTAATTTTCCCAGTTAATGGAGGGGTAGTTAAAGTCTCCCAGTAAAAGGGTATTGGGTTGTACCCTAATATTTTCCAGTGTGTTTAGGAATGTGGAGTGGGAATCTTGGGGCATGGTGGGGGATCTATAGCAGGATAAAACCTGGATTGCAGTTTTATCCAGTGTTAGTTGTACCTGAAGTATCTCTGATGTTTTATGTTGGGCTACTAGTCTGGAGGTGTGTATATCCTTTATGAATATAGAGGCACCACTGCCTTTAGTGCTTCGGTCCAGGTTTAGGGGCCAAAAGGTATGGTATGAATTATAGCCTGGTAGTGCTGGGGTGCTCTCCGGAGCCTTGAACCAGGTCTCGGACAATGCACAGATGTCAATGTTCTCCATTTTAAGGAGTGCTTCGAGCGAGTGCATTTTGAGATTTAGACTTCTAGCGTTGAGTAGCATTACACTTAAAATTTGTTTGCTTGTAGCTGTTATGGTGATAATTTTGTCTTCAGGACATTGCCTAAAAAAAGCAATATAGGGGTGGCAAGAGCCTTGGCCAGTATCTGGAATCCCTGGGGTGACAGGTGCAGGCCATCTCTCATGAAGCATTGAGGTCTGTCAATCATGTCATCCCAGGCAGACAGATACTGGATCCCTTTAGAATGACACTAGAAAATTGTTAAATTCAGTCATTTTCTGCTTGTACTGTGATATCATTCTGGGTGATGGTAGGATGCTACTCAGAGCTAGGGTCATACTTGCCTGGGCTACAAGATCCGAGAGCTCCTCTATGTCTTTTTACATGTAGTCCAGGGAGGTATGTCTCAGGTCATTCACACCAACATGGAGGACAATGACAGAGTCATATCTGTACCTGTTGTGGAGTGATCTAAGTGCATGGGTTATGTGGCGGATCCTGGCACCCGACAGGCAGCTGACCGCAACTTTCTCCTTATTCAGCCTAGTGAGTGGGACATCAGTATATCTTACTACTGAGTCACCTATGGCTACTGTATCGGGTCAGTTGTTTTGCCTTTGGCTGTTGAAATTTCTGACAAGGTCTTCCCACAGTTCTGCACAATCAGCCATTTTTTGCCTCCCTCTTGACAGCAAGACCTTATGGTGTTGCCTGAGTGCATGTATCATCAGCTCATTTTCGGCCTCAGAGAATTGGGGTCTCCTTCTCAGGGGCATACTATTTACTGAAAGACAAAATAATGATACCACATATAATAATCACTTAAGTGCAAACTGTTATACAGATTATGCAGTAAAGGAAGGCTCCCAATACTGAAAAGGGGAGTACACTGGACAGATTCAACATTGTGCAGTAAATAGCAGGGGTGGTTACAAAAGTAAGTGAGTAGGAAGAGCATCATATCATTTATTGTGCCCTAACAGATACAGGACTATGTCCCACAACCAACATAATATTGTACTCTAGTGTTTTCCATAGCAGGACTTCATCTCTCTCCCCACCCCTCATAACATACCAAATACTGGGGTCAGGAAAAACGTTAAGCAAACAAAGGGGAAATGTTAAAGGTACTATCAAAGGATCCTGCCATGGAGGATGTGTACATAGGTAGCTCACAGCATTAAACTTCATGCCTACCCTACAGCCTCTGTATCTCTCACATGTCTGATAAAGAAGGCCATGTAATGAGTATATTTCTAACAAATGCATAAAGAATTACTTCATATGTATTGTTATCTGCTTTCCAGCATTGGCATTATTTAGGTAACAAGATGAATACATACCTGATGGAGTGCAATACTCATCTTTCGAAATATAGTAAATACAAAGGCATGTGTATCTCAGTTGCAACCATATACTAACTCTCACCAACATCTGTTTACCCAGCTACTCATTTGCCTTTTTAAAATGGAGTACATCAATAATTGATTGCATGTGTCCTACACTGCTTCAGAGATGCTAATTACACCATACACAGTTGAATTGCATGGTAATCAGCCAATCCTCTGGAGCTACTCCACAAGATATAAAAGCATTCTTGCTGTCTCAATTTCCCTTTTTTTTTTTGTAGGTTGAGATCATACTGCAGTACAGAAAACAAAGCAGGCACAAATAGATTTTCATTACCTGCTGATTTTTTAATAAATTTGTCTGTAATACAGGCTGAAGACACTGCTGCTCCTGTCAACAGACATACACAGAGAATGTGGAAATTTTTCTAGGGCACATAGACCCTGGAGAAACTGAACAAACTCTCTCAGCATTGACTCACAGACAGGAGTGAGTGCAGGAAACCCTCACAGTGGAAAATACGGTATGTGTTTATATGCTATATGTAGTCACAGGGACATTTCACAGAGTATCATGGAGCATGTGACAAAACACAGCAACAGTAAAGGCAATAAACAGCAACACACCAAACAGCGTACTTTTTTTTCTATTGTGTGTGTATCTGGTACCTCGGCAGTTTAGCCTTCAAGGATCACAATTAATGACTGCACTATCATGGAGCATGCTTGGTGAGTTACAGGCATCACCATCCACAATCTTTACAACATCTCTGCATGGTATGCTACAACATGGCACAAGTGAACATTATTTCTGAGTATATATTTAGAGGGATGCTACAATTGTATCCTGTATTACAGTATCCTAAATTACTGTGTGCCTTACCTTGGAGCCATATACACACGGCAGCAAGAAATGGGGAACAGGATAGGATCTGCAATAACCATGAGGTGTACAACTCTAACTGCCAATGCATTTTGTACTGCATGTGTATCATATGTCACATGTGTGCTGGCAAACCTGCCAGTTAACATGAATCCCATCTATGCCCTCTCCCAAATGCTCAAGATGTGTGCTCTGGGGGATGTCTCATAGGCACACATAGGGGTGGATGCTTTTGATCCACACCCACAAAATAACAGTCAATGCTTATTCATATTAGCCAACATGGCTGTACTTTTTGGTAATTGAATAACATATTTCCATGTAATATCCTTAAACATTGTAAAGGCAATAGTATACAATTGTTTGAACACACACTCAGTACAGCAGTACTGGTCAGATGATTGCTGAGTGACTGAGGAACACAGCATGTTAGGCTAGTGTTGTATATTTGAAAACAGGATTCATAACAGCCTGTGTAAGGAGTGTGTTAATTATATTCCATGTGGAACGTTTCACTACTTGTACATCTAACATATACTACTTTAAAATAAATGTACATTCCCTGTTGAAGTTGCTTGTTTGATGAATGACTGTTACTGCTTGCTTCAGTGGTATTTGTGAGAAAAACAGCTTTAATTCAACCATTCATTCCTCTGAATCTACACTGCATGCTGATCTGGACTGCACACATATGTAGGCATATTACCTGTGTATTAACAAACTGGAATGTATTTATCATACATTAATTTCATTTTATGCATGTTATCAGTTCATTTTCATATACTGAACCTGTATGAAGCTTACATTGAATACAAATGCAGCCACAGGCTATGTAAATTATTCTGTGCTGCGAGGAGTTAAGTGTCACTTTGATGTTCAGAGGGTCCTGGGTTTGAATACAA
Source organism: Protopterus annectens (assembly GCF_019279795.1). Classification (NCBI taxonomy): domain Eukaryota; kingdom Metazoa; phylum Chordata; order Ceratodontiformes; family Protopteridae; genus Protopterus; species Protopterus annectens. The sequence goes on from NC_056730.1 coordinate 1,014,437,565, forward strand.
GTAATGCTACCTTGTATGGTAATGTGTCCTCATAATAGCTACTAATGCAATGAATTATAAATATGTATATCTACATTCTTGTATTGGGAACACCTGTGATTGTAGGGCTGTAATAGTTAAGTTGCAGTGTATTGACACTGCAGAATCCTGTCCTTTTTACTGGTGTCCCACTTCACATGATAAATGTTAGTAGTTGTGCTAGTATTTCCTATATAATACATATAGTTGTGATGGCTGAAGCAGTTTTCATAATAATAGCTATATTGTCTCAAACATTGTACATTACTAACTGCACGCAAACAAGTTTCCTGTGTTTGCAAGATGGTAAGCAGCATGCACCACTTTTAAATGATGCAGGTTGCAACCTCCAACTTCTCAGTATCTGTTATAGCTGCAATTGGTGGGAGATCACATTGTACATTGCTGTTCATGCACATTAAAGATGGTTGGCGATCAGGGTGAAGGACTGAGATTTCATTCTGAAAGGTGGGGTGTGCAGGAAGCCTAAGTGTTTGTTGGAATCCTAGTGAATGATTATGGTCCCCAGCTGTTGCAGGAGCACTATCATGGATCAGATCACAAATCGGATGCATGGAATAGTTTGGCCCAGGATTTGTCCACTGTTACTGGCAACCCTTGCACTAGCAAACTATCGAGACAGCAGGACAAGGAAGAGGGATTCCCTCAATCACTGGATGGATGAATGTAGGACTAATGAGATGCCACAGGTATGTGAGTATCACTTACAGGCACTGCTTGATTGATGAAGTAGCTGCATCTGTTTCCGATTGCTGACCTTAATGTGACCTTAATGTGTTTATATGTCCCCCACAGGGGTGGCCGCAGTGGTGCAGAGGTTAGTATTGTCACCTCACAGCAAGAGGTTCTCCAGTTCAATTCTCGGCTGGGGTGCCTTCTGTGCAGAGTCTGCATGTCCTCCCTGTGGTTGCATTGATTTCCTCCAGGTGCTCCAGATTAGACACCCTAAATTGCCTGTAGGTGCAAGCGTGTGTACGAGTGAGTGGTAGAAATGAACAATCATGGTAGGACTAGCCACCCCACGGTGTAAACCTTGCTCGAGATGATTGTCACTGTTGAAGTGACACCCTAAACCCATGTGCAAAAATGGGAAAAAGGGGTAGAAGATGGATAGATGTCCCCCACAGCTAATGCGCAGAGAATACAAAATATGCAAGCCTATGAAGGAAGACTGAGAAGGATGAGAGATGCAAGTGGTATGTATGCTTCAAAAGTACTGGTATTATGGTATTAGGAGTAAATCCAGATTATTGTGCTAAACACTAGTATCATTGTGAGTATGCATTTGTCCAATGTAATGCAATAGTGGGCATGCATTAGTATGTTTATGAAACAGTCCAGTATTACAGGGTACATAGGGGTTGTCATTTGTTAAACTACACTTCCAAACTATAAAGGACACATTTCAGTTGACATACATATCACAATATAAATCATTAGATATACACCAGGGACACCAAGAGCGTGCTACAAGTTATGAATATTATAGCACTGAACCTGTACCTATAACAGTATAACAGGAGAAAGTGCTGCCATTCTTGCCTGTTCCAGTTAGAAAGTACAGTACTATTACAGTGGTCACTGCTTGTGTTTCGGATAATACACTTCACAAATTTAAGGGCAGCACTTTGCAATACAGTAACACTGAGTAGTGTTACATATTCATAATGATAGCATGGGAGCTGCAGACCTTCCCACCTATGCACCAGATGGCCTGCTGTCAAATGTTAACATTGTACATGCAACATGCATATGTTTAAGATGCTATCTGATCTGCAGTATAGTGGGTCTGTGTTAGCAGTAGGGTATTATTCAATGTAATAAAGGACTTGATTAGTATTTGGTCTTGTTATATGTGAAATGTAACATAATATTGTACATTATTTGTAGAAAGCTTTGTATATTATCTATGCAGTTACTAATGTTCTGTTATGTTTTCTCTCATCCCACCCCTTCTCTCTTTTTAATAATTTTGTTCTATTACACCTGAATTATATTTTATCATATTTACCATTATATTAATTTTATTAATGTACCTTTCTACATTATTATATGTTATGTCTATTTAATTTTTTGCTTTTTATATCATTACATATTACTACAGCACAGCAGGGTAAGACAGTTCCCCCTGGGACACTAACTCACCCTCCACCGGCTAAAGCACTGAGGCCCAGCACTTCTAGGTTCCAGATTGGCAGCACCCCCCCTGCCCTACCTGCACCCTTGGATAGTTCTGCCCCAGGTGATGGGCCTGTGGTCCCCCCTGGGAATAGATGCAGGGGGTGATCTTGTAATCAGAGCTGAACTGCCTGGTTTGGTCTGTAGCATTGTGCACCACACACTTGGTGCACTACTACACCAAGTAGACACACTGTTCTCCATGGTCATAATGAATAACACAAGGAGACACAGATGTCAGACACAGTAGCCATTGGCACAGTAAGGTAACAATGATGGCAGTTTATTGGGTGGAGACTTGATTCTCTCTGTTACCAAACATGATGTCCATAGGCTCACGATTCCCCCATCCCAACCAAGGTATTCACCCCCCTCTTGTGTCCTTCACCGACCCTGTTATTGTCTTGTATGTCCTATCTGCAAATACTTCCTCACCTTCCCAACGTGCCTGCCCCAGACATGCCTATGTTCCTCCCCCAACATTCCACTCTCTGCTTTAAAAAAAAAAAGGGCACCTATCTTGAAAACGTGAGGTGGGGGTTGGGGGAATCAAGGTCCCATGGACATCAGCATGGTAACAGTGTGACTCAAGTCCTCACCCATTGGACTGTCAGCACTGTTCCATCACTGAGCCACTGGCTGCTGTGGCCAATGTCTTGGCCTACAGTCTGTCTGCCATACAAGGATGGACAGCATATTCTCCATCTGGCGTAGGCATATGCCCACAGTCTGGTGCACAATCCTACATACCACATCTGGCAAGTCTGCATGGGTGATGTAAGCACCCTTCCTGCCTCTAGTCCTATGGGAGAGCATATGCCTGGCCCGTAGGGCAGACCTACCTAAGGGTCCAGTAGGCCAGGGGCAGCGAGGGTGCCACCAGATGGCAGCCCAGAAGTGCTGGGCATTGGTACTGCAGTCAGTGGAGTGAGTGTTGGCAGATTACCAGGAACTTGACTATCCTGATGTGCTGTAGTATTAACATAAAAAAAATGAAAACAACATTAAACAAAATAAATCAAAAATTTTACAGAAAGAAAGGAATATAACAAACTAATATAACAAAGGTTAAATAATATTAATGAAAACAGAATGATACATAATGAAATTTAACATAAACAGAAGAGAAAAATATACATAATAAACAAAACATAAATAATAAAAGTGATATAATAAGTTGTAATATGAATAAAGAAATACAATTATAAAAATGCAGAAATCATAATAAAAATAAGGAGTACATAAAAAGAAGATATGGGGTGGAGTGAGAGAAAAAAAGAAGAACATTAGCAACTTCACACATTACACAAGATTTCAAAAATAACTTTATTGTCTTCTGATACAATCTACTATAAACAATTGCAACTGCTAACAAATCCCTGTATTACTTGGACTACATGTACAGTGCTTAAACATGACAGCAGGCCAGGTCTGGTAGTCTGCTCTTAAAATGCTATAATGATCATTACATAACAATACTATATTTCTATTGATGTAAATCTAACACAGTAGTGTAATGTGATGATTGTTATATCTGAGGAGTGTGATATTACTATCCACAAGCAGTGTCTACTTTAATACTGTACTTTTGCTTTTCAGTACAGCATAAAGCAAGCTCTCTTTTGTTTTACAATTATATAGACTCATGGGCACTGTTATCTGGGATTATACAATGGTGTTTAACATGCGCGACACAGTTTAAAAAACAGACGCAGTAAACTCCTTATGTTAAACCCATTTAACATAGCGATAAAGTAAACAATGGAGATCTTGCGTTCTCCATTGCTTGCCCACAACTCTGATGTACTGTGTAGGCATGTGCAGTACATCAGAACTAACCATGGGTCAGCATTATTCCACCAAGCATCAGGTTATTGCTATAATGTACAACTGTTGCTTTGCATTTCAGACCACACTTCTCCACCTTTTAGAGCAAGATATCTAGATATATCATTACATATTTGGGTGTACAAAGAACCTGAATTATGAACATGTTGCTATTACACACTTGGATAGTTGCATATGATTTATGTTAACATAACTTATCAATGCTCATTTATTGATGTCTTCATAAACTACTTGCCAGACCACCATGAACCCTGCAATGACCAGGGAAAAGCAGTGATTCTTAAATCTGAATTTTCAACAGATATAGGTATTATTGAAAGGTACTCTACAGACATGAATTTCCAGAATCATAAAGTATGATAAAGCTACTAATCCATCTATAACTGTTAAGGCTGCAATACGAGTGCTTTATATAATTATTCTTACTTACCACATGCTTGTCTCATTCGCTTCATTCGCCTACCATGGGACCTCACATTCGAGGCTCTCTCTTCTGCAGCTATGGAAAAAGGGAAAAGAAAAAAGCAATTATGAATACCAGGGTTTAGCATAGCCAGCTTGAGTATTTTCAGGTAATACATGAACATCATACTTAAACATCACCAGGTTGTTCTCTGCCTGGTAATTCCTGATACACTGATCAAGGATACCCCTTGTCCTCCTATAGAGGTCATCATAGTGGTGATGACACTGTTCTCCAGTGCAGGAGATACCTGTCGCACTGCTAAGTGCCCTTGTCAAACTATCCCAGGCTTCCACTTTGTATTGGGTGCTAGTATAATCCTCCTGCAACAGGCATGGTCCATGATCACTAACCAGGAGCCCAATAAAAACATTGGACTTCTGGACACCCCTGCGCTGAGCTTTAAAATGGACACCTTCACCTGCTCCAGAGATTGCTGCACATGTTATACCTCAATGTGTGAAGTGTAGTTCACAGTATTTCCCCTTTAAATACCATGGTTTCCTGCCATCTGTGCTTACTGAGAGTGTGCACTGTGTACAATTTGATACATTTGAAAATGGTGTGCACCACTTACTATCAGGCAAACAGGACAGTATATACATATGTATAAAAGCAACGTCATAATTGCGCAATGCTAAGCTCTGTGCACCTTTTTTAATAAATAAAAAAATAAATAAAATCGCAAATACCATCACCAAGACACTTCCACTGTCTTTCCCTTCCATTACCAGGTTATTTGGATATGCTGCAATCTCAGACCATCATATATAAAAAGTATGCATTCCCTGGATTAGAACCCAGAACTATCTTTACTTTAGTCCAAAATGTAATCCATGTCACCACCAGGGTAGTGACATCATCAGCATTGTTTTATTAGGTGTTATACCTTCAAATGCATGAGCATAGCACAACTCCGCTTACCGTGTTTGCACATTGAAGAGCATTCGACAGTTATATTTTATGAAAGCATCCTGTTTCTATTTTTAGATGTATGGGTCATGTCTGCTACCTGGGTGATCCCACTGTGCAAACCTGATAATCATTTGCATGTGCTGCTGCGCACCGCTCAAACATGTGGGTGGGATTAGAAAAAAACATAAAAGGACACAAGATGGGATAACATTTCTGGATTTCAGATAGTCATTCAGGATGCTTGGATTTATTGCATATTCTTGTGGTGGTGTGTGATGTGGAGGGACTGTTGAGGCTTACACAGATTCATTATCGGTGCTGTTTTGCGAAGTTTTGCAGACAATGCTACTGGTATGTGCCACGCAACCTTACTTAGATGTGATGCATATCATGAATATGCAGTATATGCTATAGGTGCCACTTTGTGCCCATCTACATGGATACGTTCCATGTAGGCTTTACATTGAGCCTACACGGAGTTTATTGAATCCAGGGGTCAGACTCTGAGTTGCAATTATAAAAGAAAAGCATCTCTAAAGGAATGAAGTCAGAGAAAAATAAGCCATCCCACTTCCCCTGATATGACAAATTATATCACTAAATGAGTGCAGATGTGGGCAGAGAGGGTGGGGAAAGGGAAGGGGATAGGTGGTATTAGGAGTGATGCAAGAGGGTGTGGCCACTGTCCTTTTTCAGCCACAGCAAAAGGTGGCAAAAGATTGGTACCATTAGGGGAGGTGCTGGAGGGTGTGATCACTGCCCAGAGTTGGCCACAGCAATCCTAATTGTAACAATCATAAAACTTCCACTGACAGATTAGAAATGAATACTACAGCATTAATGTTGCTAACTGAGATCTCCTTAGAACTTGTTTTTGACATTCCATATTAGGCACGAGATCCAAATTCCATGATAGAACTTTCTACTCAGAACAAATGTTATGCTCTTCTAATACTTTTTTTAGCTTGGTCAGCACTTGCTAACATTAGACAGGAAGCCAATCAATAGATACATACTGAAGTGCATTCAAGATTTCATTCTTCTATGAAAGCATATTAAAAATTAAATGCACGCACTAACATTTTCCCTTCTCTGTACTTCTTATCCTTTACATTATCTCACCACAATAATCTGCCTGCTTATTAAGCTGTTCCTGTTTAACATTCTCCTGGCACTGCTATATCTTTGTTCTTAAAGTAGTAGTAAAATTTGATGTGCTACATGCAGTGTGGAGGACAAAGGCATCATATGTCCACCTTATTTCTTGTATCTCTAGTTCCTGATGCTAGAGTTATCCTAATGGCACCTCTCTCTCTCAACTCATGTGGCAAAGTGGAATGATTTTCCTGTAAGGTTACTATCATCAGTATTGTGGTCTTTTTTGAATCAGACTCTAATGTACTGCTTAGCCATTATCACAGATGGTCCTACCATGCCCACCCTGCCCAATTAACAAAGGATTGACTCATTAGTGTCAGTCATAAAAGTTACTACTAAGCCAGCATTATATGAGTTCAGGAACAAACTAGACATCAGCTCCTTCGCCTAAAAGTGTACTCATCCAAAATTATTTTCTAGAAGCATCTTTAAAAATGGTCATCGCTCAGACAGCCCAAAACTCTTAGAATTCTTTTCTTATCTAATGTCTACAGCACATAAATGTTCTCAACATCCTAAAAGACTGAAATAGTGCAACAAAACATGTTTGTTACTGCAGAGAAGTAACACACGAAAAATGCAGTGTGCATTTTTAAGTGTATAGAAATAGTTGGAAGAATGTGCACTTTTTATAATGTTAGGTAGTATAACATTGTATGGTTTGAGTACAAAATAGAATTTTCTGGCTACACTCTTCCTCCTTCTTATTGCATTCTGAAATAATCTTGTTGCACTGGACTGGTAGTGAATGGGAGATCACTTATCTAGTAACTGAGTCAATGTGGTATGCAGGGCAGCAGTTTTGGGAGATCACTTATCTAGTAACTCAGTCAATGTGGTATGCAGGGCAGCAGTTTTGGGAGATCACTTATCTAGTAACTCAGTCAATGTGGTATGCAGGGCAGCAGTTTTGGGAGATCACTTATCTAGTAACTCAGTCAATGTGGTATGCAGGGCAGCAGTTTTGGGAGATCACTTATCTAGTAACTCAGTCAATGTGGTATGCAGGGCAGCAGTTTTGGGAGATCACTTATCTAGTAACTCAGTCAATGTGGTATGCAGGGCAGCAGTTTTGGGAGATCACTTATCTAGTAACTCAGTCAATGTGGTATGCAGGGCAGCAGTTTTGGGAGATCACTTATCTAGTAACTCAGTCAATGTGGTATGCAGGGCAGCAGTTTTGGGAGATCACTTATCTAGTAACTCAGTCAATGTGGTATGCAGGGCAGCAGTTTTGGGAGATCACTTATCTAGTAACTCAGTCAATGTGGTATGCAGGGCAGCAGTTTTGGGAGATCACTTATCTAGTAACTCAGTCAATGTGGTATGCAGGGCAGCAGTTTTGGGAGATCACTTATCTAGTAACTCAGTCAATGTGGTATGCAGGGCAGCAGTTTTGGGAGATCACTTATCTAGTAACTCAGTCAATGTGGTATGCAGGGCAGCAGTTTTGGGAGATCACTTATCTAGTAACTCAGTCAATGTGGTATGCAGGGCAGCAGTTTTGGGAGATCACTTATCTAGTAACTCAGTCAATGTGGTATGCAGGGCAGCAGTTTTGGGAGATCACTTATCTAGTAACTCAGTCAATGTGGTATGCAGGGCAGCAGTTTTGGGAGATCACTTATCTAGTAACTCAGTCAATGTGGTATGCAGGGCAGCAGTTTTGGGAGATCACTTATCTAGTAACTCAGTCAATGTGGTATGCAGGGCAGCAGTTTTGGGAGATCACTTATCTAGTAACTCAGTCAATGTGGTATGCAGGGCAGCAGTTTTGGGAGATCACTTATCTAGTAACTCAGTCAATGTGGTATGCAGGGCAGCAGTTTTGGGAGATCACTTATCTAGTAACTCAGTCAATGTGGTATGCAGGGCAGCAGTTTTGGGAGATCACTTATCTAGTAACTCAGTCAATGTGGTATGCAGGGCAGCAGTTTTGGGAGATCACTTATCTAGTAACTCAGTCAATGTGGTATGCAGGGCAGCAGTTTTGGGAGATCACTTATCTAGTAACTCAGTCAATGTGGTATGCAGGGCAGCAGTTTTGGGAGATCACTTATCTAGTAACTCAGTCAATGTGGTATGCAGGGCAGCAGTTTTGGGAGATCACTTATCTAGTAACTCAGTCAATGTGGTATGCAGGGCAGCAGTTTTGGGAGATCACTTATCTAGTAACTCAGTCAATGTGGTATGCAGGGCAGCAGTTTTGGGAGATCACTTATCTAGTAACTCAGTCAATGTGGTATGCAGGGCAGCAGTTTTGGGAGATCACTTATCTAGTAACTCAGTCAATGTGGTATGCAGGGCAGCAGTTTTGGGAGATCACTTATCTAGTAACTCAGTCAATGTGGTATGCAGGGCAGCAGTTTTGGGAGATCACTTATCTAGTAACTCAGTCAATGTGGTATGCAGGGCAGCAGTTTTGGGAGATCACTTATCTAGTAACTCAGTCAATGTGGTATGCAGGGCAGCAGTTTTGGGAGATCACTTATCTAGTAACTCAGTCAATGTGGTATGCAGGGCAGCAGTTTTGGGAGATCACTTATCTAGTAACTCAGTCAATGTGGTATGCAGGGCAGCAGTTTTGGGAGATCACTTATCTAGTAACTCAGTCAATGTGGTATGCAGGGCAGCAGTTTTGGGAGATCACTTATCTAGTAACTCAGTCAATGTGGTATGCAGGGCAGCAGTTTTGGGAGATCACTTATCTAGTAACTCAGTCAATGTGGTATGCAGGGCAGCAGTTTTGGGAGATCACTTATCTAGTAACTCAGTCAATGTGGTATGCAGGGCAGCAGTTTTGGGAGATCACTTATCTAGTAACTCAGTCAATGTGGTATGCAGGGCAGCAGTTTTGGGAGATCACTTATCTAGTAACTCAGTCAATGTGGTATGCAGGGCAGCAGTTTGCAATCCTTATTCAGCAAGCTGCCCGCAAACAAAGTAATATCTTCCTGATCATACTCCCAGATACCCTGAGAATCTTTAAAACTGGGCATGTGTAAACTGCCCTGGTCACTATATAGCACCACTCTCAGCATGCCCGTTAACAATTCATCCATTATATATGTGAAAAGCTGATCAACACATTTCCACTGATACAATGTTGTTAGTTTTTATACGTTGATTTTCTTGGCTTCCAGCACTAGGGAAAGTATTACATATCTGTTATATCTGCAAGCTTCCACCCACTGCTTATTAACTACATATTTACAGCATATGCTTTCTTATTTTTTAACTTATATGTTATTTTCTAATCTTACCTTAGTTAGAAACACAATGCAGGTATACAGTTCTCTTTTTTCATAATTTTATAATGTTTCTCTGTTTTCTTTTTCACTTTTGACCACTTGTCAGAATGATTTAATGCACTTAACATGCAACCTAAAGCATACCATTGGCAGAAGTAGCACAAAAGGCCATTTTCTCATCTGGAACTTGGTCTCTGGGAATAATTATGTATTTATATGCCAATAAAATCATTTACAGACGTATAGCTCTGGAAATTTAATACAAAAAGTAGGTTCTTCCTATTTTCTTGAAAATTAGGTCTATAAAGTATACACCTTCAGTTTAAGTGACACATATGCAGCAAATGTTCCCTTCTGTATTTTTCCATGCAGCTGGTCTGGTGCTTAAAGTTATTGATATTTTCAAATAAATAAATAACTCACATGACCAGTGATTCACATTTTCTAAGTTTAATTGATTTTGACCTTATAAGATTGGCCGTATGTGTTCATTGCTCAAACAATGTGGAATTTGTCTTATTTTTTTGCTTTTACTGTTTGAAGTTTTTTTTTCATATACTCTGAAAGCAGTACTTTAAATGTCAGCAGACCTCCTGGAGGCAGGAAGTGAAACTCATTTCAATTTCAAACTACATTAATTCTGAATGGAATCAAAACCATTCTCACATTTATTAGGGCAAGATAGTCCCTGTGAAAAATTGCAGATTCTTAATAAGGGCATTTTCAGGGGTCCTGTTCCCACAGACTCATAAATCAATTTCACTCTGTCAGGTATTATGAATTTATCAGTCTGTATGACTGTTCTTGACAGCAGCATGTCATACAAATTCAAAAAGGAGGTACATTATCTGCTGCTCTGTAAAGAGAAAAGAAACCATCCATTCTTGGATACTTATTTCTACACTTTTGTTTCAGCAGTTGAAACAAATATTAAAATGTATTTCTAGCATTGGATGCCTTGATCATTTTCTTTCATTCTTTCTTTGCAGTTATATATGTACTATTTTTAACATCATTTTAGCATTTTCCTGCTAGCAAGTGTTTGTTTTAATGGTATGTTTTCCAACTTCTACCCTGATTTCCTTTCTGCTATTATCTACTTGATCAAAACTTGCACCCCCTCCACCTACCCCCCAACACATACACACTCATCTCTTGTAGACATAAACTAACATTCCCATGGTTTGAATAAAGTGTTCCCATTCTGGCAGAAATAGAAGGCGTCCTTAAATGTGTATTGTATAATACTGTACTATGGAAGACAGATATGACACCACTATATGGAAAGCTTGGGAGAAGTTTTACAGTCAGCTATCTGAATAGATCTTCAGGGATCTGTACTGTTTCTGTATGATCACTTGGCATCAGAATCAAGGGTGCATAAAGCATTCAACATGACACTCCTCTCTTCTACCTGTCATCACATCAAGTCTGTTCCCATTCCTGTATCACCAATGCTTATCTAAATCCCAGTACAGAATAAGTGCAAACATTCTTCGCTTCAAGCCTGGATTTCTGCTGCTGTCATATGCACTGTGCAATTGTACAAGGATGGCTTATGCAGCTTCAGAGATAGAATTCCTACTATTACATGTATCTGCCCTATCACTAAGCCTGTGGACACAGTATAGCACTCTTACCTAAGGTTACTCATTTGTTTCTGCATTGCTACCTTTGAACATATGCAGCAGTCACACTGTCGTGTAACTAAAAATAGAGAAGTATTATTTTCTGGGTCGGGACCATGGCTGTAGCAAATAATGGATGCTTCTGTAAGATGATGGCAGATGTGGAGCTGTTTATCAGGAGGTATTCTTTTTTGGAGTGCAGTGAAAAGAACCCTGTAGTTTTGTGTGCAACCTAATAAACTCATTGTCAAAGAAACAGGGTGAGTCATTGTGCTTAACAAGTTTGGACAATTCAAATTTAGCATTGTGAGAGCTAAACCAGAAACTACAGCAGTCATGGTGGAAAATAAAAAAAAAAAATACTCTTAATCAAACAAATAAACACTTTTAATAAAAAGTAAATGCTAAGCACATTCATCTAAATATTTCAGCAGACTAAACATTACAAACTGAAAACTCCATTTAAATAGAAATTCATTTAATTAATGACAACAATCAAACTATTGCTGGGAGTTAATCATTTTCTTTTGATTATATAGTGCGATAGACCTATAATGGGGAACTATGTTATGTAAATGCACCAATAAGCTTCATTTACTACTAGATATACACAATCGCCAGAAAGATGTAGACCACTGGCTTCCATTTAATATGGGTAAAAATGTTTTGGGGGGGTGCTTGCAATGAAGGATTTTCTAATCTATTTTAGACTAAATGCAATTTACTCAAGATTCTGCCAGCCCATTATTGGACACAATTAATTTCTTGACTCACTAAGTCTTAACAGAAAACTGTGTAACGAGCAATAACGTAATATCATTTGTCATACTTTTTAACAGTTCAGGATTTACTTAAGAAATTGTCACAAACTCTAAAAATTGAGTAAATAAGATTAAAGATGTATACTTTTCTAGAAAACACACAGACACATGCGTACATATACACACACACACATCTTCACCCCAGAAGTACTACCTAGCTTGATAAGTACTTATTTGATCACTTCTTCAAAGTACATATGAATCATATTTGATGCTGCCATATCTCCCCTTTGCTTTGGTATTCCCCATGGCCTAGTGTTAAGCTCCTTCTATTCTCATTCTACATGAGCTTCATCACCCTAAGCTACCATAACTTACTCTTACTCCATCACCGGTCTAATATTGGTCTAACCAGTCAACAGGAACCAGATAGTTCGCTGCTATCTTCTGATCTTGAGACCATCTCTTATTGGGTTAACTGTTTGAATGTAAACGTAATATTTTGAAACACTAAGGCCACTCTTACTATATACCTGAAAGGTTTAGGCAAGTTCTTCTCAAATACCATATCCTAACGTAATCCTGAGCACCACCAGTCCATAGCCATCGTTTCATACTTCAGATTCCTGTGACATGTGATGGAACCTACCTTTATTTATCATTGCCATATTGATTATATGTATTGAGAATAACTTCACTGATTAAACCACCCTTTTATACCTTTGGCCTGCTCTTTCTACTTACCCAGTATTTCCTACTTAAGTTGTTTTTATCCCAGCTATAGATTACACCCTACCAATTACTGTAACTGTTTCTAAGTCCACTCATTATAGACTGTAAACATGAATACATTTTATAGATTTGTACACCTGCCTCCAGACCAGAATGACTTCTGTGTTACACTAAATGCAAAATGCCTTGCTACCTCCTAGCACTTTGTTCACTATATATGCACTGCCATGTATACACTTCCTATTCTTAAACCATTAGCCCAGCATCACCACCATCATCTGATTTTTTCAACACCTCTCTGTTCTTACACCAGCACCACTATTTTTTTTCGCATGAAGTTAAACTGCCACGATCCAAACTCAGGCTATGCAATTACATTCCTCCTCATATCCACTGTAAGCCTCAACTATTTACTTTTTTATCTAAACACATTTGTTTAAACATTTGAAGCACAATTGTACTGAATTAATCTTTGAACATAGTCTATTATTTTTATTTGTCTGCTAATGATGGATAGTATCAGCTTTCAGCTTCATAACGTCTGCTGCATTGCTAACTGCTATTTTAAGTCCTATCCACATTTTATATGTACTTGAAAAAACATTAGTGCACTCCCTTTTACTTACAAATCATTTGTGTGGTTGTGTTCCAACATATTTTATTTCTGTAATTTTCTCAAAAACATCACAAAAGCAGAATGGAAAAAAGTGTCCACAGGAATCAGAATATCAACCATGTCATCAAATAACAACATGAAACTATCTATCTATATATATATATATATATATATATATATATATATATATATATATATATATATATATATATAAAGCCCGTGTTTGAGCTTGTTTCCCACCTTTCCTGTAACTAGTCTAGTCCAGATACAGACTTGCTGTATCCAGGACTGTTTGTAAGCTTCTGAGCGGTGCCAAAGTCTGCTCTTAAATTTTTCCCTTAGAGCTGCTAGTTCTCTCCTCTCCTGCACTTTTACTAGCTTATTAGTCTAGCACTTTACCAGACTTCTTGTAGCAATTATTGTAACACACAAAAGTGCTACCAGCACTAAATGTTCTAGAAGACAACAGCTCTAGTACTTATTATTAATGTCCACCCCTCCAGGCATGTCTAAATGTAAATTCCCTGTGCTTTCTCCTATTAACCTGGTGAACTTGGGCATCCTAAGGCAATGTAGCAACTACCTCATGTACACCAACAACCCTCTCCTCTTACCTCCCAACACTCAGACTTGCGAGAGATGCACTTATATATCCAAACTGGAAGCCACGCACTCTCCAGCCAAGACCGGAATCAAGAGGAGAAGGTCAACACTTGCACCACACCACATGGAACACATAGCCCTCCAGAACACACGCCAGCACTGCCTTCACATAAAAGCACAAATCACACACCCAACATCACAGAGGCTCTCAATAAAAATCTACCCAAACAGCAGGGACTTCCAAGTCAAAAACGCACTCGACACCAACAACACAACACTAATCATGAGACACATAACTCTCCTAAACAGTGTGCCACTCAACCAAAGCCCCTAAGGCAAAACAGCATGCCCAGCACACTAGTCATAGCTGACTTGATAGTGAGGCACACTGATGTTCCACTCACTAGGTTGAATAAGGAGAAAGTAACAGTCAGCTGCCTGTCAGGTGCCAGGATCCGCCGCATAACGCATGCACTCTGATCCCTCAACAACAGGTACAAATATGAATCTGTCATTGTACATGTGGGTGTGAATGACCTGAGATGTACCTCCCAGGACTACATGAAAAGAGACATGGAGGGCCTCTTGGATTATGTAGCCCAGGCGGGTAGGACCCTAGCCCTGAGCAGCATCCTACCATCTCCCAGAATGATACCACAGTACTGATTAAGTTTTTGATGTCATTCTAAGGGTATCCAGTATCTGTCTGCCTGGGATGACATGATTGACAGACCTCGATGCTTTGCCAGAGATGGCCTGCATCTGTCACCCCTGGGTTGCCAGATACTGGCCAAGGCTCTTGCCACCCCTATAGTGCCTTTTTTAGGGGGTGTTCTAAAGACAAAAATACCACCACAACAGCTACAAACAAATGCAATCTGAGGGTCATGCTGCTCAACGCTAGAAGTCTAAATCTCAAAATGCACTCACTCGAAGCACTCCTTAAAATGGAGAACATCGATATTTGTGCTGTAACAGAGACCTGGTTCAAGGCAGCAGAAAGCACCCCTGCACTACAAGGCTATAATGCATTCCACACCTTTCAGCCCTACAACTTGGACCGAAGCTCCAAAGGCGGTGGTGTTTCCATATTCATAAAGGATGCACACATCTCCAGACTGGTACCCTAACATAAAACATCAGAGATACTTCAGGTGCAGCTTACATTGGGTAAGACAGTGATTCAGGTCGTAGCCTGCTCTAGGTCCCCAACCATGTCCCAAGACTCACACCCCACGTTCCTGAGCACCCTGGAGAATATTAGGGTCCAAAATAACACTCTCATACTGGGTGACTTCAACTACCCCACCATTAATTGGGAAAACTATTCATGTACCAATACACTTGCCCAACGTTTCCTGGAATTCATTCGTTCATTCCAATGCCCTCGACCAGCTCATTCTTACCCCCACTAGAAGTAGCAACATCCTTGACCTGGTCATTACTAACATGGGCAACTGTTGCTCTACACCAATAGTCAGCTCCTCCCTGATTAGATCTGACCACAAACTAATCACCTTGGAAATCCACATCCCTCCTACCCCCCCTACAAAGGTAAACACCATGAAAACTTCTCCAAAGCTAACTTTGGGCTCCTAAAAACAGAGGTGGTTAACTTCACAGCACCCATGCAAATGGAGAATAGTTGCATAACCACCAAATCATACACCAATATACTGTACGAACACATACACAAATGCATGGATCTCACCATACCCAATAGAACCAAGACACTCTCCTCCAAAAAAAGGAAGCCAATCATGTAGTCCCCTGCCATAAACAAATTCTACTACAGAAGGAGGAAACTGATGTGGAATAAGGTGAAGTCCCAAGACTGGAAAAACTCCCTTATCAGCCTCAACAAAAAGTAGAGATCCCTCATCAAATTCTCTAAAGCTAGCTATGAAAACAGAATTGCAGCAGATAGTAAAGACAAACACAAGGCCTTCTATAGTTATGTAAAGAATCTCCACGACAATACCCATATTTGCTCTGAACTACTGCACAATGGTACCTCCTATACCGAGCCAACAAATATTGCCAATATACTGGCCGACACATTCATTGCCAACTTTACCCCTCTCCCCCCTCTCAAAAGGACCAATCACAATACCATTAGATTGCCAGGCACCCAGTATTACTGCTGCACAGGTTAAAACAGCACTGTCCAAGGCCAAGAATACAGCTTCTATGGGACCTGATAATATCCCAGGCTGTGTTCTACCTGAACTACAGAGGGAACTGGCACTTCATCACTGTGCCCTGTTCAATCACAGCTTCACCTCAGGCTTTGTCCCCCTGAATGAATGGCACACTGCTACAGTCATCCCTCTCCACAAAGGAGGAGCAACTAGAGACCCTGGAAACTATCGCTCTATTAGCCTGACAAGTCTGATATGCAAAGCTATGGAACCCATCATCATGGACCTAATAAACAAGGCTATAGGGAATCTCCAAACTCTAGATCCCACACAGTTTGTTTAATGTTTTTGTGAAGGGTAGATTATGCCTGCTCAACTTGGATGACTACTTTGAGTCAGTCACCAGAGCTGTGGATGAAGGCATACAGCCTACCTTGATCTGGCCAAGGCCTTTGATACCATTCCCCACTCAGGAATCATAGAAAAACTCACTAAGCTAGGCATCAACCCCTATATCACTAGGTGTGTTGCAAACTGGTTCACAGACAGAACCCACAATGTGAAAGTAGCTGACACCAAGTCAGACTGCTGATTAGTCATGAGTGGAGTCCCACAGGGTTCGGTCCTGGGTCCTCTCCTGTTTGGTATCTACTTCTCTGAAGTCCAGGCCAACATGAAGGGACTCCAGCTGACAAAGTTCATAGATGATTGCAAGCTGGGAGCTATTATTAACTCCCCAAGTGATGTTGACATCCTACAGAATGGCCTCACTGAGACCAATGACTGGTGTCAGAACCATGGCCTTAAGTTCAATGCCAAAATATGTGCTGTCATCCCCTTTGGGAAAAACCCAGTTCCTACGAATTACCACATCGATGGTAGTCCACTGAACACAGAAGGCGTTATAAGAGATCTGGGAACACAGGTTGAAAGCAACCTCTCTTTTGATCACCACATTGCCACTGTGGTCAGAAAGTCCTTCTATGTGGCACATCTCATTACTAAGGGTTTTGCATCCAGAAAGAAAGAGGTCATTGTCTCCCTCTACTCTTCCCTCATTAAGCCAGTCATCGAGTACAATGCCCCATTTAGCATGTACCTCACTAGACACCTGCAACAACTGGAGAGGCCACAAAAGTACCTCACAAAGAGGATCCTAGGCCTTAAACACTTGTCCTATATGGACAGACTCAAAAAACTCCAACTATTCTCTGTCTCATATCGCCTACTTAGAGGTGATCTCTGCTTGACTTATAAAGCCATGTCTGAGTCAGCTCTGTTAGAAATGCTAGATCTAAAGAAATCCCAATCCCACCGCACCACACACTCCAGAGACCTCAACCTCATTACCACAATCAACAGAACATACTGGAGGGACAGGTTCATAACCCAGAGACTGCCCATGCTATGGAATAGACTTCCCATACATGTCAAACACAGAACCTCACTGACCCTCTTTAAGAGAAATCTTAATGAGTGGATGGGAAATAGAAAATTCATCTGGGGATACCTTCAGTGGCTCTACTCGACAGAGGCACTGGGAACTAAGGTCGGGTGGCACAATGCCAGGGTAATCCTATGGCTAGGCTTGTAAAGGCCCCAGGACCATTAGCCTAGTATACACCTATGAACCTATGT
This sequence comes from Protopterus annectens, assembly GCF_019279795.1. Classification (NCBI taxonomy): domain Eukaryota; kingdom Metazoa; phylum Chordata; order Ceratodontiformes; family Protopteridae; genus Protopterus; species Protopterus annectens. The sequence continues at coordinate 1,014,455,536 of NC_056730.1, forward strand.
ATAAAATACTGACACATATCTGTTTTCACCACTTTGAATAAAACCTAGCTACTTTTGAGTTAGTTTAATTTCATTGGAGCAAGCAAGCACATCTCTTTAGTTTCATTATTTTATCTTAAATTTTCCACCTATTCTGCCTGCCTGGGTTTGTGTGTGTGTGTGTGTGTGTGTGTGTGTGTGTGTGTGTGTGTGTGCGTGTGTGTGCGTGTGTGTGTGTGTGTGTGTGTGTGTGTGTGTGTGTGTGTGTGTGTGTGTGTGTGTGTGTGTGTGTGTGTGTGTGTGTCTGTGTATATGTGTGTGTGTGTGTGTGTGTGTGTGTGTGTGTGTGTGTGTGTGTGTGTGTGTGTGTGTGTGTGTGTGTGTGTGTATATATATATAAATATTATATATATATATATATATATATATATATATATATATATATATATATATATATATATATGGTTCCCCTTTATAATCTCGAAATACTGAAAGCTCGAACTTCAGTATCTTGAAACTATAAAGTCGAACAGCTCACAATCCCAAAACACACAAACACGAAAAACTAAAATCCCAAACATTGACAAACCATACACCCCACAACACACACACCATTCAACCCACAACACACAAACTACACAATCCTTCACTACATCTACTCAGGGGGCGCAAGCTTCCCTGCACCCCCATGTGGGGGCTGCTCCCCCCACACACACCCTACTTACATATACCAACTCCAAGATCGCACTAACAGTCAAGCAATGCATTACTCACACGCAGACATTTCACACTCCCTTGCACACACACACACACACACACACACACACACACACACACACACACACACACACATCACACATACACAAACAAAACCTCCCTACCCTAACCCACATGCACAACTTACAATAAAGTACAGTTTTGTACCTACCATAAATGTAGATGTTCGAAGATCCACATTGCTACAGTCCTTACATATGGGTAGTCCGCTGTCCTCGGTCGGCCCGAATACCAAAGTATAAGGCTGACGTCGGTCAAGGCGCATAAAACTGACATCAGGACGTCAGGGTACAAATGCACATGACCGACGTCATATCCTCAGTCTTTTCTTGCCCCAGATGTCAGAAGGCCCTAACAAGAAAGCCCAAAGACAACAAACAAACAACCAACCACCCCTGCACTAATCATATGTACAATATTTACAATATTTACAATATTCACAACCCAAACCACACAACCGCCTCTAACTACAGAGGGGAAGGAGGGAGGGTAAGTTGGACTGCAGCAATGTGGATCTTCGAACATCTACATTTATGGTAGGTACAAAACTGTACTATGTTCTTCATCTCACATTGCTGCAGTCCTTACATATGGGTAGAATCCCAAAGCAGAGGTAAGGGAGGATGGCAAAACTATAAAGCATTAGGAGCTGCCAAAATGCCCTGTAAAATTGCAGTGGCAAAACCAGCCCTAGATTTAGAGTAAAGTGGAAGGTGGTAATGCTTAGAGAAAGTATGCACTGAACTCCAAGTAGCTGCCTCCAAAATATCTTTAGTAGCCACCCCCCTTAAAAAAGCTGTAGAAGTGGCAGTAGCCCTAGTGGAATGAGGCCTAATTCCAGCTGGAATCTCCTTACCATGGTGGGAATAAAAGAAAGCAATACAAAAACCAATCCACTTAGAAATAGTCTGTTTAGAAACAGGTTTGCCCTGAGAACCCAAAGCAAAAGAAACAAACAACTGCTGAGACTGTCTGCACCCTTTAGTTCTGCTCAAATAATATCGCAACTGTCTGTGCACATCCAAAGTGTGCAAAATCTTTTCCCCTTTATTTTGGGGGTTTGCATAAAAAGTAGGTAAATGAATAGTTTGGTTTAAAGCCACAGTAGAAACCACTTTAGGCATAAAGGAAGGGTTAATCGCTTAAAGATACCCTATCCTTGTGGAAAATTAGGAAAGGCTCAACTGCCATAAGGGCCTGTAATTCAGAAACCCTTCTCGCAGAGGTAATGGCCAACAAAAAAGCAGTCTTCCATGATAAATATTTCAATTCAGCAGTCGCAGCAGGCTCAAAAGGTTGTAGAGTGAGTTTCTCCAACACAAAATTGAGATCCCAAGCAGGAGTAGGAGCTTTCTTATATTCTTTGCCCCTCTAAGGAATTGCTTAAACAAAGGATGAGAAAACAATGGTGGGTCACAGTCATAGTGAGCAGAAATTGCTGCAGCATGAACCTTAATAGAGGAGAAGGACAAACCTTTGTCCAGTAACTCAGTAAGGTATTGAAGGGCCACACTTAAATTAGGTTTAGAAACATCAAAATCCTTTGCTGTACTCCAAAATAAAAATCTCCTCCATTTATCTGCGTACACTTTCCTTGTACTAGGCCTTCTGGCCTCCAAAATAACATTCAAAACTTGTTGTGGAAGCTGAGACCCTCCAGGATTCAAAACAGAATATGCCAGGCTGTTAGATGTAGAGAGTGAAGTTTGACATTTAGTAAATGACTGTTCTCCTGAGACAGCAGGTGAGGAATCGAAGTCAAAGGCCATGGAGGCTCCCGTACCAGACTTCTCAGTAAAGGGTACCAGTGCTGTCGAGGCCAATCCGGAGCTATTAAAATCATGTTTGGCTTGTCCTGTCTGACCTTCAGGAGTACCTTTGGGAGGAGAGGCAGAGGTGGAAAGGCATACACATGAAGATTGCTCCAATTGAATGAGAGAGCATCCACTTTCCAAGCTGTGGGATGAAACCTTTTTGTGCAAAACTTTGGCAGCTGGTAATTTAGTGGAGAAGCGAACAGATCTATGTCTGGAGTTCCCCATAACACTGTCAATTTCTGAAATACATGAGGATCCAATTTCCACTCGTGGGGATCCATAATTTGTCTGCTCAACATATCTGCTAAGGAGTTCTGTGCTCCTGGCAGAAACCTTGCCTGAAGATTTAGTTGTAAACTGAGAGCAGTCTCCCACAAAATCATTGCTTGCCTGCATAGAGGATAAGAATGTGTTCCCCCTTGCTTGTTGATGTACCACATGACAGTTGTGTTGTCTGTTAGAATCAACACCTGCCCTGGAAGAAGTAAATCCTTGAAAGCTATTAATGCAAATTGGACTGCTAACATCTCCTTCAAGTTGATATGTAGATGTTGAGGTCTGGCAGGCCACGTGTCTTGTACCCATTTTCCATTTAGATGAGCTCCCCAAGCTTTGTCTGAGGCATCTGTCGTTAGAATCTGACTCGCCTCTGGCCGGGTCACAGAGAGTCCCTTGTTTAGGTGACATTCCTGAGCCCACCACAAAAATTCCTTTTGAATGCAAGGTATTATCTGAATGACAGTGTCCAAATCTTGGCAGTGCTGTGTCCATACATTTTTGAGATACCATTGCAGCTTCCTCATATGCAGTTTGGCATTGGGAAGAACCAGAATACAAGATGCCATGAACCCCAAGGCTTGAAGGACTGTCCTTGCAGTCAGCCTGGACTGACGAGATAATTGGTGGAAGTAAAGAGAAAGAGTCTTTTGTTTGTCCGGGGTCAAAAAGGCCATCTGGGATGCTGTATTCAGTCTCACACCCAGAAAGCACATGTCCTGAGAGGGTACTAGACTGGACTTTATTTCGTTCACAGAATACCCCAGGCATCTTAACACTGCCATCACATACTGTAAATGATGAAGAAGTTCGTCCTTTCCTTGGGCCAGAATCAGGCAATCGTCCAAATAAGGATAGATTTGTATTCCTTTTAGCCTGAAGAAAGCTATCACTGGAGCCAGAACCTTCGTGAACACTCTGGGCGCAGTAGATAAGCCAAAGGGCAATGCAGAGAACTGATAATGAGAAGTCCCAGCCCGAAAACACAGATACTTCCTGCAACTGAGCCTGATAGGAATATGAAGGTAAGCCTCCTTGAGATCCAGAGTCACCATCCAGTGATCTTTGCCCAGCAGAGGTAAAAGCTGTTGTAACGTCAACATTTTGTACTTGGGAATGTCCAGATATGTGTTGAGGATAGACAAATCCAAAATTGGTCTCCACGTGTTCCCTTTCTTTGGTACTAGGAACAGGCGAGAATAAAATCCTAGGCCCACCTCTGGCAGAGGGACCGGTTGTATGGCCCTTATTTGAAGTAGTAGAGAAATTTGTTTGTGAGCCTCTAGTCTTTGCTGACGAGGTACGTCCGGCATGCCTTTGAAAGGAGGCAAGGTATGGAAATAAAACTTGTAACCTTGGTGTATGATATCCAATACCCATTTGTCTTGGGTAATCAAATCCCAATTTTCCTTGAAGAGTGCCAACCTTCCTCCCAAAGGTGCTGCCAGGCAAGAAGGATCTGGCAGCTGAAATCATTGGGCCTGCTTACGAAAGGACTGGCCCTGCCCTCACCCGAAGATTGTGCAGGTGAACTCCCTGTTCTAGGTCTGAAAGAACTCTGAGCTCTGCCCCTACCACGTCTAGATCTACCCCTAGACTGAGAATCATAAGAAGGATACGTCCACCCCTTAGCAGGCCAATTCCTACTAAACTGGAGGCTGAACTTGCAAAAATCTTTAACAGCCTGCATAGACTTAGCCTTGTCTTCCATTTTCTTCAAGACTGACTCCACAGGTGAACCAAACAACACATCAGACTGCAAAGGAGCATCCAAAATCCTTGTCTTAACATGGTCAGATAAAGTCTGATCCTTTAGCCAAGCGTGCCTGCGAAGAACTGAACCAGTGGCAGCCACCCTAGACGAGGCCTGTACAGCATCAAAACCACATTGTAATGAATGCTTACCCACCTGTTCAGAGACATGCACCAAATCTTGTAATTCCTTACACTCAATGCCTTCGAGCATCCACCTTAGACTTCAATTTAGAAAGAAGAAAGTTTTGATATTTCAACATATGAAACTGGCAATTCAAAGCCCTCATAGCTAAGGTAGAAGATGTATAGACCTTCTTTCCCCATCTATCCAAAGCTCTGGCCTCTTTATCTGGAGGAACCGGATTTTTTACAACAGAGGCCATGACACCCTTAGGTCCCTGACTAATAGTTTCTGGGTCCACCCTAGGACTCTTATAAAGATATTTATGAGCCTCAGGCACCCTGTAATACCTATCCGGTTTAACAGGAGCAGGAGGCAGAGAATCAGGATTAAGTGAAGCCTCTGCAAACACATCTTCCACAACATCCAGAACAGGGGGTATAGCCAAGGGCCTATGTTGGGGTAAAAGCAAAAATTCCCTAAGCCTTTTCCGGGAATCAGAGAAGTCCTGACCTTCCCACTTAAAATGTTCTCTCATAGAATGAAGTGTCTCTGAAAAAGAAAAATCCTCTGGAGGAGAAGCAGAAGGAGTAGAATCATCTGCATCAGAATCAGAATAAGGAGAGTACTCCTGCAAGTCTTCAGCCGAAGACTCTGAAACATCCGAAGCCTGCTCAAAACTTTCCAACTCAGGCTCCACCCTAGGCCTCTTATCAGGAGGGGGCAAAGAACCTCTAATCAGAGTAATCCAATCTTCTGCCATTTTAAGCATGTGCTTCTTGGGCACAGACCCTGCTGAACTAGGAGTGACACCAACAGAAGCTAAACCTGGCCTGCCTCTGGGAGAAGCCTTGGAAACAGAAGGAGAGGGCCTAACCACCTTAGGAAGGGAGGGTACAGTAACCTGAGAAGCCCCTTCAGCCTGACCTGCCTCCTGAGAGGCCACATCCTGCAATATCAAAGTCTCCCCCTGAGACTCCAAGGAAGGGAACCACCGGTTCCACTGGCGCCTCTAAAGAACCGACGTCCACGACTCATCTTGCCTGGGTTTAACAGTTTTGTCTTTGAGAAGCAGGCGCGGAGAATCCGACGGCATATTATAGCACCACTTCCGAAGACCAGCCTAGCACAATCTAACATTGAACCTAGCACAAGCGACACCCCACAACGTCGTGCTCAGGTCCCAAACAAGGAATACACAAGGAATGATAATCCCTATGCGGTATCTGTTTCCCACAAGAAATACAGTTATTCACTTTTCTGACATCCGGTAAAACACTGAGGCAAGAAAACCAAAATATTCCCTTAGCCAACTTGGATTCGGTCTGAAACTCCGAACTCGAAAAATTTCAGAATGCCGAACGGCACTTGCAACGCTGCTTCTGCATCGGACCATGCGGCAAAAAAGACTGAGGATATGACGTCGGTCATGCGCATTTGTACCCTGACGTCCTGATGTCAGTTTTATGCGCCTTGACGAGGACAGCGGACTACCCATATGTAAGGACTGCAGCAATGTGAGATGAAGAACATCACTGACATACACTCACTTACCTTCACTTCCGTGAAACATCCCGGCCAAACACTTCCCATCCCTTTGCTGCACTGCATAAGCACGGATTTGAGATATTTGAATTTGCGCTTATACATTTTGAGATTTTGCATTTTCGCCTTTACGGTCTCGAGATACTGAAATTCGAGGTTTCAGTATTATATATACATAGATAGCATTCTTCACAACTGTCAAGATTTTTGCCTCTTATTTTTGGTCTATTCCTCGTACATTTTGTAAGTTCTTGGCAAATCACTGAGGAATGAAGTCACTAAATAATGACATACATTTGAATTTCCGGCTTCATATCCTTCAAGAAAATGCATGTTAACTTAGATCCTGTTATTCTAGCAACATTCAAGGTTTATTAGAGAAATATTTAAAATCTGTCCCTATTTTTGTGCATTTTTTAATTTCTCCAAGTCTTTTGGGTTTCTAATACCATGACAGGAATGGACCCCATTCCTAAGTCTAAGTGCGATTAAAGTTCATGAAATTAGTATTGTTTCCATCTTTGATGTCAGCCAGAAGTGCTCTTTGCAGCACCTGTAATGTGCTCAGTAATGACTCCTTCTGCAATTTGTATGGAGTTACATGTGTTGTAAACATATCTAAATACAGTTGTAGATTCTTTTTTATAAGACCCATTGCTCCTACTACTGTTGGTCCTGTCTGGGTATCTTTCTTCCACATTGCTCTCATTTCTGCATGCAAATCCTGATACTTTATGACTTTGCGTCTGTCTGTAGTCAAGACACTGTCGTCACTGGGTGTAGCAGTTTCAGTGATCAATGCTACTTTTGTCTTCTTTTCATGGATCACTATATCTGGTTTTCTTGCATCTATCTTTTGAACTGTTGATAATGGGTGATCCCATATGATGTAGACTTCATCATTTTCTATGATTCTTTGTGGCTCATGTTTCCAGTGCTTTTCAGCCACTTCAGTACCATAATGTCTGCATAATCCCCAGTGCAACAGTCTTGCCATGTTATTGTGCCTTTCAATATACAGTCCTTCTACTATTAGTATGTCACAACCAGCAACGAGGTGTGCAACTGTTTCCAGTTCTGTTTTACAAAACCTACAATTGTCTGTTTCTCCCACATGTTCAATGGACTTTGTAGACCAATGTTTAAGTAGCCCACTGTCTTCTGTCAATATTAACATTTCATCTTTTGGTTTGAATTTGCCTCTCCTTAACCATTCCTGCATTCAGTCCTGATCAACATGAGGTTCTTCCAGAAGTTTTCTGTGCCTGCAACTATATTTCTGCATTTTCCACATGTCTTGCCGTCTCATCTGGTCTTTCACCTTATATTCTTTCTTTTGTTTTTTGGCACATTCAGTTGCTGCCTGATTTTTATTTACTTCTGGTTTGACTTCCATTCCTGCTTGACACCGATATGCTTCTGTTAGACTAAGCAGGGAAGTCATTTCTATGTAGCTATGGATATGGATATATAGATATACAAAATGTGTTTTCTTTAATTTCTGCCGGAGTTCCTGAATGTACAGCATGTGGTCTGGTATCCTGTATATATTGCAAAGGTTGAAACTAAATGCTGGCAAGACTGAACACATGCAATCAGTGTTCATTTCACTATTTGGAACTTCCTTAATATCAATGATACATGATGTCAGGAGAAAGGGAAATTATTTGCTTCTGTCCGTTGTTTGAAACATTATGTTACTGCAGCCATCAAGAAACATCTCTCCCTTAAGGAATGGAAGTTTGAATTGCAAAATCTGATTTCTTGCTGACTGCAGGTAAAATTGGGACATGGGCACATAGCAACAATTCTAGGGAAGCAAACACAAGGGACCACACAATTGTAAAGACATATACACCTTCCAGCTGACACACTTATAAGTTCTTGCCACTATTTTGAGCTCATCTCCGAAATACAACAAGGTCATGCATTATTATTATTGAAAAATCTGAAAGTGCACTGTGTTATATATTTGTGAATGTTGCAAGGGAATAGATCCTAAAATATGCAATATATCTGAGCTTTGAGCAGGAGAAAAAGAGAGCACTGATGTAATGAGAGATACTTCAGATTTGTTGCGAGGCAAGAAAAAGTCTGCCATACAGTTGTTATTTGAGTACAAAGTCACATTGGGTCAGATGATGCATAAGTTACTCAATTAAGGAAATGATCCGAGAACAATGAATCTCTTGAGCTGATTTACATAATACTTTACTATGATCCTTATTTGCTTATAGTGTCATTATTTATCAAATGAGGAGGTGATTCCTATTATAACCAGATTTACCATTAAATAAAGCAGTCGATGTGTGGAATGAGGGCAATAGCTTTGTTGCAGAGGAATTTACAGATCATCTAAAGCACTAATTACATGGGAAACTAAACAAAGTAGTGTCACACAATATAGATAAGAGATATGGCTGAACAATGCCTCCTACATACCTGGCCTGAGCCAAAAGTTTAAAAATACTCCTTAACATCCCCAGGTGCCCTGTTGAGATTCCTCTGGGCAATGGGATACACCAAATGAAGGCAGTGAATGCATTGAATGTAGCAAGCTGAGGATACAGTGCAACAGGAGTGATTCTGATATGCAATTACACTTTGTACACACCACAGTTCCCTATAGTACAAAAACCTTTGCCCATACATAGAAGCTTAGTGCAATTTCTATACTGTCCACCCCCACCACTGCTATTGCAGGAGTAACAATTATATACCCCCGGTGACAACCTATTTCATCCATGTTACGTATTGGGGATAGCCATGGCAACATATGGTAGAAGTACTGTAACAAGTGACCATATGGTTATACATCTGTAGCCCATGGTTTATTTACCAGGGGGCATGGATACTGTTCTGAGCTCATCAGTGAAACTTTCAGCAGTGTGTGAGTAACCATACCCCTATTTTGGAGGAAAACAGATTAAAATAGTTTCCAAAAGGTTTGAAAAGTATGAGAAATATAAGGCAAAACTAGGGACAGTTGACAGCTGTTCCTTCTACACAAACACACATACATGCACCCACTTGTATAACAGTATGCACCTAAGATGTCTGCTTGAGATCAAATAAATGAATAAATACATAAAATATGTCCTAGAACTGTATCTCATTGTGTGTGTGTGTGTGTGTGTGTGTGTGTGTGTGTGTGTGTGTGTGTGTGTGTGTGTGTGTGTGTGTGTGTGTGTGTGTGTGTGTGTGTGTGTGTGTGTGTGTGTGTGTGTGTGTGTGCATGTGTGTGTGTGTGCGTGTGTGTGTGTGTGTGTGTGTGTGTGTGTGTGTGTGTGCATGAAAGTGAGATTGAGATTGGCATTTGTGTGTGTGTATGTGCGTGTGTGTGTGTGTGTGTGTGTGTGTGTGTGTGTGTGTGTGTGTGTGTGTTTGTGTGTGTGTGCATGAAAGTGAGATTGAGATTGACTTAGCCACTATTTTATACCCACTAAGAGCTTTTGCTGTTTAGTGAGTGCAAAATTAAAAGAAAGATCAAAAAAAAAGAAAGAAGCATTTGTGTGTGTGTGTGTGTGTGTGTGTGTGTGTGTGTGTGTGTGTGTGTGTGTGTGTGTGTGTGTGTGTGTGTGCGTGTGTGAGTGTGTGTTCCTGTTTTTTCTGTGTGTACCAGTGTATACATGTGCTTGCGTGCATGAAAGTGGAAACGTGTTTGTCTGTGGGTGTGATTCTTATACCCTTCTCATTTATTTAGTGCAAATAACTTGTGCTTACATCATTTGCATACAGGTGTAGTGGCACTCTTCATGGATAACTGCTTTAGAAGTATGAAACCTGGGACTTTTGAGGAATTAATAGAAATTAATTATTCGTGCTCAAACTCACTTGCCCAAAGGTTCCTTGAATTCATTAACTCCAATGACCTGGACCAGCTGGTTGACACCCTACAAGGGGTGCCAACATCCTGGATCTGGTGCTTACCAATATGGGGGACCACTGTAGCACCCCCACCGTGAGGTCTTTCCTGGTGAGATCTGACCACAAATCAGTCTTATTCGAAGTAATTATCACACCTGACCCCTCCCCCCAGAAGAAACTAAATGAAAAAGCTTCTCCAAAGCAGATTATAACCCCTTAATGGACAGTATAAATAGCTTCACTGCACTTCCCCTTCAGATGGAATCAGCAACTATGCCAAGTTCTACACCAATGCTTTATAAAAATGCCTGTATAATTGCATTGACTTGGCCATACCTGATAGGATAAAAACAAGCTCCTCAAGGAAGAGCAAACCTGCCTGGTGGACAACTGTCATTAACAGGCTTTACAACAACAGGAAAAAATCACTGTCTAATAGTAAGACAGAGCAAGCCCTAAACTGGAAACACTCCCTCCTCAGCTTAAACAAGCAAATAAGACTTCTTGTGAAGTCCTCCAAAGCAAACTACAAACCCAAATTAGCTTCCTCAACTAAGGACAGCCATAAGGCATTCTTTATTTACATCCATAACCTAAAAGGAAAGGCCCAGATTTGTGCTGAACTGGTAGTTAATGATACCACATATACTGGGCTTGTGGACACAGCTAACCTGTTGGCCAACAGATTGTGAAAATTTCACTCCCCTGTCCCCACCACACGTACCCCATGACATCCCTACCACCTGTCCCCTACCTTGTATGTCTGAACAGCAGGTCATAAATGCCTTCTCTAAGGCCAAAAACACAGGTACTGTGGGACCTGATAACATCCCAGGCTACGTCCAACATGTTCGCCAACAAGAATTAGCAACACCATTGGGTACTCTTTTCAATCATAATCTAAGCTCTGGCTTCATCCCAGCTGAATGGAAAATGGCCAGCATTATTTCCTTGCACAAAGGTGGTCCTTCTACTGACACCATAAACTAAATACCTATTAACCTGACTAGCCTTGTCTGCAAGGCCATGGAGCAAATTATCATGGACCTTATCAACAAAGATATAGGTAATCTCCAAACACTTGACACTACTCAGTTTGGATTTGTCAAAGGGAGATCATGCCTGTTTGACCTGGTGGACTTCTTCGAGCCAGTCACCAAGACCCTGGATGAGGGGAAATCTGTTCATACAGCCTACCTAGACTTAGCCAAGGCTTTTGACACTACCCCCCATTCAGGAATCATTGACAAACTCACCCAGCTAGGTATCAACCCTTATATCATTAGATGGGTCGCTATTTGGCTCACTGATAGAACACATATAGTCATAATAGGGAAATCCACATCCAACAGCAGACCTGTAACCAGTGGAGTTTCACAAGGATCAGTCCTGGGACCTCTATTGTTTGGAATCTATAAGTACAAGAAAAAAACTAAAGGTCTGTAGCTTGACAAAGTTTGCTGATGACTGCAAACTGGGAGTGGTCACATAATCTCCAAAAGATGTCAACATCTTACAAGTGGGTCTTACACAAACAAATGACTGGTGCCAAAGTCATGGCCTCAAACTCAATGCAAAAAAAGTATTATCATCCTTTTCAGTAAGAGATATGTTCCTGCTAGCTACCACATCAATAACAACACCCTAAGTATGCACTCAGTGGTGAGAGACCTGGGCAAATAGGTTGACAGCATTCTTACCTATGATCACCATGTCCCCACAGTGGTAAGAAGGACATTCTATATTGCTCAGCTCATAAGTAAGGGCATTGCCTCCAAAAAAAAGAAGTTATAACCTCCCTGTACTCTTCCCTCATCAGGCCAATAATTAAGTACAACACCCCTTTTAGTATGTACCTTTCCAAGCAACTGCAGCAATTGGAGAAACCACAAAGGTTCCTCACAAGGAAACTTCAAGGTCTTCAGTATCTGTCCTATGTAGATCATCTGAAATCAAGGTCACTTTATTCTGTTTCATGTAGACTACTCTGAGGCAGTCTATGCCTTGCATATAAGGCAGTCTTTGACCCTGCTTTATTGGAAATGCTGCATATCCGCAAGTTAAATGCTACAAGGGTTACTCACTCTAAAGACCTTAACCTGGTATGTGACATTAATAGAACCTGATGGTGGGACATATTTGTCTCCCAGAAGTTACCACACCTTTAAGAACAGACTCACACTTCATCTCAAATAGAGCACCTCATTGGCCCTCTTCAAACACAGTCTGGATGATTAGATGGGTAACCGTAAATTCTCCCCTGGGGGTACCACCTGTGTCCCTCTTGGAAATGGTCATTAGGTGCTGACTGTGGAAATAATGGTAGATCTTGGCTAGGCTTGTAAGGGTCCTACTGCCATTAGCCTAGTAACTTCCAATGATCCTATGTGCCTGTGCTTCAGTACTATTTCTCAAGAATATCAGTTAAAAAATTCTTAATTGACAGAGAAACCTATTAACATTAGACATAGCACTGGATGTGTATAGAGCAAATGCAATTATGAACTTGCTGTTACAAATGCTGACTGAAAGATTTGAAATGTGAAAAATAGAAATGATAATTGATATGGCAACTGATAAAGAAAATGAAACTGAAAATGATGTAATAAAATAAAGAAGAAAATAGAAAAAAAAATGTGGCATTCATTGCCTAAAACTTGCCACACAGTTAGAATTACAGTTTATTGTACTAAGTGATGCCACAGACATGAGAAAAGGCAAAGTAAGGCCTGTATATTGTGTAGAAATATCTCTTCTTTGCCTAAGGCAAGGTAAATCACAAGTATGCAATAAAATGTAGAACTCAAGTGACAGCAAGGAAACAACATGCTGAGCACATTCCCGTACCTCTCAGAAGAAAAGGTCACCCAGCAGAAATATGAGAATAGTCCAATAAGGTTTTAAATCATAGGTTCATAGGTTCATAGGTTTATACTAGGCTATCTGCCCCAAGGCATTTATAAGCCTAGCCTGAATTGTTGTGGCTTACGCCACCCCTTATATGAAAAAATACTGTACCCATTAGTTTGTTGTGCCTCTGTCCAGCAGTGACACAGAGATGATTCCCGGGGTAAACCTATGATCTCCCATCCACAGGTCAAGATTTCTCTTGAACAGAGCCAGCGAGGTGCTCTGCCTCACATGGACCGGGACTCTATTCCACAGCATAGAGAGTCTCTGAGTGATAAATCTATCCCTCCAGCACGTCCTATTTATATCCGTGCTAAGGTTTAAGTCACTTGCTCTAGTGGTTTTGGTAGATTTGGATTTTTTGAGGTGGAGCATGTCCATTAATTCTGGGTTGGACATGGCCTTGTATGTCAGGCACATATCACCTCTGAGCAGACGGTATGTGACTGAATAGAACTGGAGTTTCTTCAATCTGGCAGCATATGACAGATTTTGGAGTCCCTTTATCCTTTTGGTGAGAAACTTTTGGGGTCTCTCCAATTGCTGCAGATGTCGGGCGAGATACATCCCGAATGGGGCATTGTACTCGATCATTGGTCTGATAAGTGAAGAGTACAGGGAACAATGACCTCACTAGATCTGGATGTGAATCCCTTCATGATCAGGTGGGCAATGTAGAAGGTCTTTCTAACCACTTTAGCAACGTGAGTGTCAAAAGAAAGGCCACTGTCAACCTGGGTCCCCAGGTCCCTGATAACCTCTTCTGTGCTTAGTGGATTGCCACCTATATGGTAGCTTGGGGTTACCTTGTTTTTCCTGAAGGGTATGACTATACATTTTTTGGCATTTAACTTCAGGCCATGGCTCTGGCACCAGCTATCTGTTTCCGTGAGTCCCTTCTGAAGGATATCCATGTCCGATGCACTTTCCACTATGGTGCCCAGTTTGCAGTCGTCTGCAAACTTTGTCAGCCAAAGACCTCCCATGTTGGCCTGTACTTCTGAGAAGTAGATGCCAAACAATAGGGGGCCAAGGACCGAGCCCTGTGGGACACCACTTGTGACCGGCTTGGAGTCTGACATAGCGCCAGCAACTCTAACCCTGTGGGTTCTGTCCTTAAGCCAGTTTGCAACCCATCTTGTGACATATGGGTTTACATTTAAGCTGGTAAGTTGTTTTACAATACCCGAGTAGGGTATTGTGTCGAAAGCCTTTGCAAGGTCAAGGTAGGCTGTATGGACTGCCTTTCCTTCATCAATGGCCTCGGTGACTGTTTCGAAGAAGTCGACCAAGTTCAAAAGGCATGATCTTCTCTTGACGAAGCCAAACTGGGTCGGGTCCAATGTCTGCAAGTCCCCTGTATCTTTGTTTATGAGCTCCATTATGATCCTCTCCATAGCTTTGCAGACTAGACTTGTTAAGCTTATGGGGCGGTAATTACCAGGGTCCGTAGAGGCACCACCTTTGTGGAGTGGGACCACAGTTGCCATACGCCACTCCTTGGGCACATATCCTGAGGTAAGGCTGAGATTAAACAGCTGCCTTATGTGCGGGTTTAATTCCTCATTTAGCTCATGTAGCACACAGCCGGGGACACCATCCGGTCCCATTGATGCTGTGTTTTTAGCTTTAGAGAGAGCAGCTTTCACCTGCGCATTTGAGATGTCTGGGAGGCTACACTCCACTGGGATAGTTATCTCTCCTTTAGGGGAGAGGGTGAAGTTTGCACTGAACCTGTCTGCCAGTATGTTGGCAATGTCTGTGGGTTCAGTGATTTTGTATCATTTGGACTAATTCTGAGCATATCTGGGAGTTTCCACCCAGGTTCCTAACATAGCTGAAAAAGGCCTTATGATTGTCCTTTGAATCCATGGCAATTTTTCTCTCAAAATTGGCTTTAGTTGATTTTATGTGTGCTTGTATTTTTTACTAATAATGATCAGGGTGACTTCCCTTTTATGGATTTTGTTCTATCATGTAATAGCTTTCTCCTCTTATTGTAAAGTTTGTTAATGGCTGGGGTCCACCAGACTGGATGTTTGCCCTTTGTGGAAAGAGTCTTGGTTTTATTTGGGATTGCCTGATCCATGCAGTCCTGGAGGTGTTCATAGAAGGCATTTGTAAGGGCTTCTGCAGCTTGGGTTGTGGTTTCCACTGTCTCAGGGGCCTTGAAGGATACCACACCAGTCTTGAGTAGTGTGAAGTTTGCTTTAGAGAAGTTCTTCACTGTGGTCTTTTTTCTTTGGGGTGGGGGCGGGATGTGGATTTCCAGTGAGATTAGTTTATGATCAGATCTCACCAATGAGGGATATACTTCCTGTGTGGAGCATTTTGTCCCCATGTTTGTGATAATGAGATCTAGTATATTTTCTCCTCTCGTGGGAACAGTGACTAGCTGTTCCATGGCATTTGAATTTATGAACTCCAGGAACCATTGGGCTAGAAAGTTAGAGCTTGAGTAATGTTCCCAGTCTATATTTGGGTAGTTGAAGTCACCCAATATGATGGTGTTTGGAGATACATTTATACCCTCCAGTGTCTTCAGGAAGTTAAATATATTGTATTGGCACTAGCCTTATTTCCTCCTCATTAAAGAACTTGTACTAAAGATACTCTTTAAGATTAACTACTTCCTCCAAGAGATCTGATAATATATCTGGCTGCTTAAAAACTGTATTAGAAAGGCCGTGGCAAATCCACTCCTTAAAATATTTAACATAAGATTAGCCATTTGCTTTGTCCCTGACATTTGGCATACAGCAGTGGTGATGCTGCTCCACAAGGGTGGCCCCATTACTGAACCTCATAACTCTAGGCCCATCAGCCTAATGAGTCTTATATGCAAAGCTATGGAACATATTATAACTACCCTGATAAATTATGACACTAAAAATCTCATCAGACTAGACCTGCAGTAGTCTGGCTTTGTAAAGGTGGATCCTGTCTAATGAATCTGGTCAACTTCTTTGAGAGAGCAACACAAGTTGTTGATGGTGGCCATGCTCTCCATATGGCATACTTTGACATGGCCAAAGTATTTGACACCATCTCTGTTGCTTCCGTCATTACTAAGCTAAATGCCTTGCAAATAGACAAGAGCTTATTGTGAAAAAATCCTGTGTTGGGTTTTAATTTATTGTTCACTTGCCTGGTAAAAGAACATTTATTTTGATTTATAGTTTATTTTTATCTCTGTTTTTCACTACTTGTAGGAAGATGGCGATAGCCTGTAGACAGGAAGATTTACTTTGTTTTATATTTTGTTGCTGGTTTACAGTCAAAAGGTCAAAGATGACATGTATGACAGCCACCTCCTCGACCATGGTAGGAACGACAGTCAAAATGTTGACGTCCATTTAGAAGGACGTACACAGGGCAGGGATTCACAGCATTGATGTGAATGGGGGATTTACAAACTATGGTCGACAGAATTTGTCGACTTTGTTGCGTCGCCCATACAACCTACTTAATATGTATGAGTCAACATTATTTGTTGCAGAAATCACTGCTTTTGATAGTAAACCTTTGTTGCTTTACTTCTAATGTTCACAATTTCTTGTTAGAAAGGTAGAGATTTTAAACAGGCAAACTCTAGCCATCCCAACAGTCCTAGTCAGCTATATATCACACAGACTGCAGAGATGACAATCCAGAGCTTATTCTGGAACAATTTTGTATTCATTTTTGATTTTTTGATCTTTACTGTTACTGTTGCAATCAGGTTTGACTGGTAAAGAAAGCACAGCTGGTACAGTAGGTAAGAGTTATGACTTCATTGTACTTAATTTAATATTTAGTTTTGTATAGTTTGTGTGATTTTTCTCATAAAAGTTTACTTAAAATTTCTTTGGATTCTGTACTGACTGATTTTGATTATCCTTTTCTTTTAGACTTCTTTATTCATTTGCAACTGAAAATGGATTCCTTGAATGAGTACACCATTAGTGATTTGCTAAAGCAGAAGAATTTTTGTAGAGTAAGTAAATGCTATGTATATTTAAAGGTAACACCTGCCAACACTGATGCTCCTCATGTCAAGCGTTTCAGGATTTGTTTACCATAATTCGTAGTAACTCTAGACTTACTGATGATGATTGCACTTGTACAATAGACCCAGCTTGCAGAACTGTTGTACATAAATTAATGACTGGACTGATCAAATAAATAATATTAGGCAAACTGCGCATAGAACACATTTCAGAAAGTAAGTATCTATTGTCAGTAAGGATCACTCAATCCCTTTTACGTAAACACAATGCTACCGATGACAGCTTTAGAATTCAGGGTATTCTGCAATATGAGAATTAAAAGCATGTAAAAGAAAAGGAAATAGTAAAAAAGGAAGAAGTTCACAACAAATAACAAGGAAGAAAAAGAAACTGAAACTGAATAACGTCTGTAATCCAAAGGGAATGCATAGTAAAAATGATACTGCTTTGTTATGTAACACACACACATTACAGGGACTGAATACATTGTTATATCAGAAAATCTTCAGTCTACAGAAAATATATACTTTTTCCGAAAGAGAAAGTATAAAAAGGCACACACCAAGTGAAAAGGAATAAATCAAAATTGAACTTGGATGGATTGAAGAACATTACTGTTAGAAAAAAATAGGAAGACGACTGGAGACAACAATGTGGCTGAAGCATTGGAAGTACAAAGCCAGCCGGATGAGAACTGTGTGCTTACAAATGAAATAAGCAATGAAAATAAAGGGATTAATAATAAAATTAATGGTGATGAAGATCATTCCCTAATAACAATTGTGAGAGCAGATATTACTGATTTAGAAGATGGAGATTCTTCAGATCTAGTCAGAAGCATTAAACTTGTAACAGGAGACTGAATTGTTAGAGGAAAGGAACTGATACTTATATTTGAAGAGCAGATAATAAATGTCAAACAAAGTTATGCTTGCCACAAGCAAAAATACAGAATGTGATAAAGGCCTTAGAATGCTTAATGTTAAGAAGAATGGTGCTGTTCTTATTCATGTTGATACAAATGATGTCATCTGCAAGGACTCTCTCTTTCTGTTAGCAGGGAACTTACAGCTCTCTTAGATAGCATGACTTGTACAGATGTTAGGATGCATTTTTCACAAATCACAGAAATGAGAGTCAGGTCACCATGACTGAAAAGATTTCCTGGGTAAATACTTACATGAAAAAATAGTCTTTTTTAAAAATTGAAATGTGTACAACATCCAAGCCTAATTTTGGAGATACATGTGTTAGACAGGATGGTGTTCACTTGTCAAGACCAGGGAAGCAATTTTTTCCAGCATCTATATTGCAATATTTGACAACCACAAAACAGGACTTTTGCCAGGACAAAATTTAACAGTTCACAGACAGCAACATTCAATGTATCTCTAATGATTATTAATGTTAGGAGAATTAGTAATAAAGTTTGTTTTATGGAAATTTTACTGCACTCTTACAATATTGACATTGTTATTGTTTGTGAAACATGGTTAAATAACACTGACTATATACCAGTTATGTCAATGTATAAATATTTTTATTGTAACAGATTCTAAAAAAAAAAAATTAGGTGGAGCAGTTATGATAGGGAATAAAGATTGCTGAGACCTATGATCATTACATGTTCAACAATAACTCCAATACTGTAGTTTGTGTAACTGTGACAATAAAAATAACTCTGGTACACATAACTACTGCTGGAATGTATAAACCACAAAAGTCAAGTGCTGATGTTCTACAAGAATTCGTACATTTCTTGCAAGAAACACAGGAGAGAAGAATATTAGTGGTTGGCGATTTAAAATTTCCACAGACTGGAATAATATTGATTCAACAACATTAGTAAGGAAATTATTCACAGTATATTATCAGGAACAATAATCACGTCACATTGTAAAAAAACAAAAAACTACCAGGGAACAAAATATACTAAACATCGTTTGCTTTCCTAAAGAAATTCCTGTTACTTTATATGCTTCATATTAAGCTTTACCACTGCTGATGTGACATTAGTATGGGGTTATAAACATTAAATTGTTGCTACATAATTCTGCCAAACTGAAATTTAAACCAATGCACAAACGTTTAATAACAGATTATAAGGAAGCAAAACAATCACTATGTAAAACTAATTTGAGTCATGTGTTTAGTGGAAAAGCTGCAGAAGGTATGCAGCAAATTTAGAAAGAGAAACTGAATGTCAAAAATCATTAAATGTTTAACACCAGGATCTAGGCAGACAATGCCAGAAGGATATATTTCCATAAGAACAAGATAATTAGGCTAGAAACAATAATATAAGACATGGAAAAGAGGTTGAACTATAACTTTGCAAACTGAAATATACAAGCTGACCCCCATGTGCAAAATGGGGAAAAGGGGCTGAGGATGGATGGATGACAAGATCAGGAAAAAACTGAAGACAATTTTATAAAGATATTGAGCATAATAGGAAACCGTAAGATGTGGTAGGAGTAAAGACATATATGCTAATAAACTGTGTGGATTCTAAAATGTATTCTCAGACACAACAGATTATAGAAATGTTTACAAAATCTTAAGCAGAGCAGCTTGGCTTCACAAGGAGGGTAATACATTTTCCAGGTAACACCCAGGTAACCTCTAATATTGAAATAAAATTAGATTATATTGAAAAAGAACTACACAACCTTGACCCAAACAAAGCGCAGGGAGGAGATGGAATTAGTAATAATGACCGGAGAACACTTTGGCATGAACTCACAGTATCATTGCATTTGTTATTCATTAGGTCTTTTAAATATGGAGAGATTCCTCAAGATACGAGACATGCACTTGCTTAACCTATTGTTAAAGGAAATGGGGGAAGGACAAAGCTAGAGTCATGCAGATCCATAAGTTTGCTTCCATGTTGTAGAAAAATAATGGAGGTTGTTATTTTGGATAAAATTGTTGTCAGAATTGGAAAGGTTATGACTTGAAACCATAGACCAGCATGCATATGTTGAAAATAGATATATAACCACCTGTGACATTACGTTTTTTAACAATATAGTAACAGCTAAAATTAAAAATTGTACTATGATGTAATTTATATAGACTTACCTTTAACAATTTATAGGGTCATAACCAAAACAATGATCAATAAATTAGAACAAACAGGTATTGATGTACTCTCGATAAGATGGATAGCTGCATGGCTTAGAAATAGACATGGCAAATGTCATACAGCAATTGGGAAGGGAAATTCTAGGTTACAGTAAGGGGTCCTCTTTAGTCCAAGGCTCAAGCATGTTTAGGTTGCAACTTTTAGATCAATCTTTTTCATCTGAGCTGTTCAACAGTCTGAATGCAGATTACTTGAAAAATAGGTAAAGTGATTATGTGAGCTACAGATAGGGCATGCTTGCAAAAGAACTTGACTAAATTGACTATTTGGGCACAGGAGTATAATATCCTAATTAATACATCAAAAACTAAACATATGAGATTTAGGAGATATAGATTGAAAAGTGAATATTTACTACAAACACATAGTGATTGAAATCCTAGATTCATTGAAGGAACTGGTAGATGTGTAGATTCTGCTTTGAGTTTTTCTAATCATATCAAACAATTGGTTAATGATATTTATAGATCCATAGATTGTATACAAATGTTTATAAATGCTAGGAAATCAGAAATGATGAAATCATTGTTTGTTAGTTACATTAGTCCCAACTTGAGCATGGAATAACAACATGGAAAACTTATAATAAAAGAAACATGAGTAAACTGGAATTTGTACAAAATATTTAAAAGAAAAACAGTAAAACATCATAAAAAAATAACAGTTTTGACATCAGAAGTAGAAACATGCATCATTCAGTAGAATATTTAAGTAATGTGCTTACAGTGAAGATATTAATAAGTAGATGAGAAACTAGATCTAGTAGGATAGAGACAGTGTAGATAATGAATACGTGGGGGGGAGATAGTAGATTGTTGTTAGGGTTGAAAGGATGTTTACAGAGGGTGAGTACAGTAGCAAGACCATTGACTTTGTAAGTATTCTTTGGTGACTGCCTTGAATTGTTTAAGTTGCTTAAGGGTCCTGATTTCTAGCGGGAGCCTGTTCCAGGCCTTGATGGGATTATAGCTATAGAGGTTGAACCCAAATCTAGTCTTAGGTTTGTAGATTAGTAACAGGTTTTGGTTAAAGCTCCAGAGAGGTATATAAGCATTTAGAGACAACTACCCCTGTGAATGCTTGGGCTTATCAAAAAGTAGCAGAGAATCATCAAACAACCTATATAGATGGCTCTATCATGCACTATCACAAATAACTAACTAAAAATCTCAGCACAGGCAGAAAAACATAGAAGATACACAGATAAATACAAAGAAAAATTACCAAATAAGCAATTTATTGATAACCCAAAAAAAAGTTTTATAGAGAATTGGAAAAAAAGGTAAAATGAATTGAAAGACCACCTAAAAAGAAGATCCTGTGGAACATAACAAAGATGTTAAATGGATAGAAGTAGTAAAAGAAAGAATAAGAATTTTAAAGTTACACAATATGAAATGGGATGAAGTAACAGCCAAAGAGATTGAAACAAAGAAAACCCTCAAATTGGAAAACCACGGGCCCAGATGCAGTACCTAACTTTTGGTCAAAAGTGTTAATATATTTGCATGAAGATTTAGCCATGAATAATCACTATTTATATGTGCACCCCAAACAAACACCAACCTGGCTAACAACAGGAAAAGCAATGCTCCTACTTAAGAGTGAACCTACCCAAAAAATTATAGACCAATAACTTGCCTTCCGACGACATATAAACTATACACTGGAATTGATGCCAACAGAATCTATAGTCATTTAGAAGAAAACTCAATTATGGCAATAGAACAAAAGAGCACTAAAATACAGTCACATGGAACAAAGGATCATTTGCTGTTAAATAAAGTCATAGTGGAAAACTGTAAACAGGGGAAGAATTTAAGTATGACATGGATTGACTACAAAAAAGTTGATAGTATCCCACATTCATGGATTAAAGAGTGCTTAAAAATCTATAAGATATGCCCTACACTGATCCATTACATTACAGTGGCCATGAAGCAGTGGCAGACCACATTGCAATTAAGCCATGGTAAAGGACAAATTATTATTCCAGGGATAAAAATTCAAAGGGGGATATTCCAGGGTGACTCCCTGTCACTGTTGCTATTTTGCCTTGCCCTTAACCCATTAAGCTGTCTACTTAATAGCTTAGGCCATGGCTATAATTTGGTTCATAGAAAACAACAAAATGTAAAGACTTCTCATCTTCTTTTTGTCTGTGATTGAAAACTGTATAGCTCATCAGATGCTGAACTGAAAGTACAACTGCAAGTTGACAAAACTTTTTCAGATGATATAAGAATGTTATTTGGTCTTGATAAATGTGCAAAAGCAACCTTTAAAGCAGGAAAACCGCACACCGAGAAAACATCAGTTTGAGACAAAAATGTGATATAAAGAAACTTGAGCAAGAGGGAGCGTATAAATATTTGGGAATCGATGAAGGATCAACAATAAAACATGAACAAATGTGAACAAAACTTAGTAAGGAGTACTTTAGAAGACTTAAATTAATCCTGAAAACAGCACTGACGTCTAGGAACAAAATCCAAGCTACAACTCAATTTGCTCTTCCTGTCCTAACTTACAGTTTTGGAGTGATTGACTGGCCCCAAAATGTGTTGGATAGATTAGATAAAAAAACAAGAAGGATGCTTCATGCTCACCAAATGATTTATAAAAATCAATGCATACCAAAATTATATACCCCCCGTTCCAAAGGAGGGATGGGCCTCCTTGAAACTGATTACATGTACAGATCTGCAATTGTGGGACTCCACACATATCTGCTGACCTCACATGACCCAAATGTAGTGAAAGTTTTGAAATATGAGGAGATTAAATCTAAGATGACTTCCCTGCTTAGGCTAGCAGAAGCATATTGGCATCAAGCATGAATGGAAATCAAACCATGAGTGGATAAAAAACAGGTAACACCTGAATGTGCCAAAAAACAAAAGAAAGAATATAAGGTGAAGGACCAGATGAGAAGGCAAGAAATGTGGAAAATGCATAAATATAGTTGCAGGTATAGAAAACTTCTGGAAGAATCTCATGTTGATCAGAAACGAACACAGGCATGATTAAGGAGAGACAAATTCAAACCAAGAGATGAAAGGTTAGTATTGGTGGCACAAGATAGTGGGCTACATACATATTGATTTACAAAGTCCATTGAACATGTGGGAGAAAAAGACAAATGTAGGTTTTGTAAAACAGAATTGGAAACAGTTGCATACCTCGTTGCCGATTGCAACATACTAATGGCAGAAGGACTGTATACTGAATGGCATAATAATGTGATGAGACTGTTGCACTGGGGATTGTGCAAACATTATGGTACTGACTTGGTTGAAAAACACTGAAAACAGGAGCCACAAAGCATCATAGAAAATGATGAAGTCTACATCACATGGGCTCATCCAATACTAACAGTTCAAAAGATAGATGCTAGAAAACTGGATATAGTGGTCCAAGAAAAGTAGACAAAAGTAGCATTGATCATTGAAGTCGCTACACCCAGTGACTACAATGTCCTGCGTACAGAGAGACACAAAGTCATAAAATATCAGGATTTGCAAGCAGAAATGAGAGCA
The DNA here is from genome assembly GCF_019279795.1 of Protopterus annectens. Classification (NCBI taxonomy): domain Eukaryota; kingdom Metazoa; phylum Chordata; order Ceratodontiformes; family Protopteridae; genus Protopterus; species Protopterus annectens. Next base: position 1,014,479,262 of record NC_056730.1, read on the forward strand.
ATGTGGAAGAAAAATACCCAGATTGTTCCAATAGGAGTAGGAGCAGTGGGTCTTATAAAAAAGGGTCTATAAACATATGCTACCAATAAATGTAACTCCATACAAATTGCATAAGGAGTCATTACTGGGCACATTGCGGGTGCTGTAAAGAGCACTTTTGGCTGACATCATAGAGTGAAACAATGCTAATTTCATGAACTTTAATCTTCTTTGACTTAGGAATGGGGTCCATTTGCATCATGGTATTAGAAACCTAAAAGATTTGGAGAAATTAAAAAAAAGTTTAGATAGGAAGGCACTAGCTTAGATATTTTTAAGAACAACCTTATGGGAATAACTGTTTTGGTGTATTAACAGGATAGAAGGGCATTATTGCCTGTGCCTGAAATATCTGTATGTATGTTATGTGGTAAGATGGATAGCAAATTATCTAAAGGACAGAACCCACATGGTGTGGATAGTAGAAGTATCATCAGAGACTGTGAAGGTGACCAGTGGTGTCCCAAAACTCTCCGTGCTGTGACTATCTTTGGTTCAGAATTTACTTATATGATCTCCAAACCATTAACCAAGACATCCGGCTAACCAAGTTTGCAGATGACTATAAAGTGGGAGTTATTGTCAAATCTCCCTCTGAAACCCAAACCCTTCAGCAATAATTTACCCTTCTAAACACCTGATGTGCAAATAATGGGCTTAAATGAATTTTCTAAAAGATGTAACAAATTTCACATTTGGTACATTATCCTTCCCCATAACATATAACATAGACAGTATCCTCCTCCAAAATGTGAATGCGGTTATAGACCCCAGAATGTGGGCTGACAATTCCCTGTCTTCTGATTGCCATGTAAAGATGGTAGTCAGTGAATCTCCTACTTGGAACAACTAGTCAACAGGAGAATATCATCAGGATTTAAAGCAGTCACTGATCCTTATATGTAGCACTGATTAGACCAATCATTGACTACCATTCCCTTCTAGGATATACTTCACTAGACATAGCACACAACTAGAAAGACCACAGAGGTTCCTAAGTAAGATCAATGGCTTAACAACACTAAGCTATCAGGAAAGTCTGGAAGCACGGTCTGTATTTTATGCATCTTATTTGACTCCTGGGGGTAGATCTGCACCTTGCCATGTCTTCCAAGCTATAAAGGACCAAACAATCCTGGATGTTTTGTAAATAGTCAGGAAAATACCATAACCAGGAATCCAAATAGTTACCAACAGATAAATAAAACTAGGTGCAGAGATAAGTTCATTACACAGCGCCTTCCCCACCACTTGAATAGACTCCAATTGCATATTAAGCAGTGTGATACATCATCTTCCTTCAAATGGGAATCGGATGACTGGTTCAGTATTTTCATATTCACCACTGGCTTGACAGGTCTGGCCCTCCTCAAAAGAAGGGGCTTGGTCTTTGGATGGGCAAGGTGTAAATGGTCATGTGATTCGGTTGCCTTGTAATTCCTATGATTCTTGGAAAAATACCGAAAAAGTAATGCTTTATATATATATATGTATATATATATATATATATATATATATATATATATATATATATATATATATATATATATTTATATATACACACACAGACACACAGACACACACACACACACACACACACACACACACACACACACACACACACACACACACACGTGCCCCCGTGTGTTATATTGATGCCTTCTTATTATAACTTAACCAGATAAATGAAGTAGACTGATGATTCTTTTCAGTTAGTAGACATAAATATTTGCCATTACAAAACTGTAATGGCTGAGTTAGATTACATATAAATAAATCTATGCACAAGACTTTGCAAAGCAAAAAGTTTTCCTTTTAAGATAGCAATTCATACACTACAGCATTTTTTCAGTAATATAGCAAATCAGCATTTTGGGATCCATATTTTTACAAAGGTGTGCTATTGTACAGCAATATTACTTCTACATCTATTCAATAAAAAAATGATTGAAACTACCTATTTTGTAGGATTGACTTAGTTAACAAGAACTGACCTATTAGACAAGCTGCAAAAGATTGCCCTCCAAAATAAAAAGGAATAGAAGCTTGCAGATCTTGTTTGTGCTATGTACTGACACGCTCACATAAGTAGGTTGCGTTGTGTTATGGCAGTATTGTTATATATGCTTCTCCGCCCCAGCATATATGTACTTGACTAGGTGAGACCAAATTGATAACCATAGGCTGGAGATGGGAACTGTTCAGTAACACAAATGAATAGGCACATGCAACCTGCATCTCTGAACCAGTTACTTTTGTGAGCAATACCTGCTTCATTTTCCATATATTATATATATTTTTTTCAGGAATGGCATTCCAAGTTGCCAGTGCCATTTTTGCAAATGCACTTGCATATGTTGTTAGTGTGAATGGTTGTCTGTATAATGGCATGCAAGCATGATTCCTTAGCTCTGATTTGTAATACTTAGCTTATTTAGGAATAAGAATAATGGGAGGAATTCATAAAGGTTACCATGACACCTCACAGCAATCTTTTTGAATTTAAAGGCATCCCTAACATGGTAATTTAGTAAGAAGATGTGTAGCACCACATAAGGCTGTCTCCACAGCCATGTTGTATGCTAATGAGGCAGTTTTGTGCTTTCTCCCCAAAATTGTTTCCAGCAGGCATCCATGCACTGAGCATTTCATGAAATCACTTTGCTGCATAGATTAGCATGGCATGTCCTACCACATCACAGCAAGTGAACATGGCCAAAGAGCTTTGTTCATCTTTCTCTGTAGAGGTAAATGCTGGGGAGTTTACTGTTAATCTAGGATTAGGAGGTGCGTGCATGAGTGTATGCAAGGGGTATGTAAGTGTGTGTCTGCCTCAGAGGTAGTTATATGGGAGTTATTTTGGGAGTTAGATAGTTTTGTGTGTGTGTGTGTGTGTGTGTGTGTGTGTGTGTGTGTGTGTGTGTGTGTGTGTGTGTGTGCATGAATAGATGGAAGTCTAAGCACAGTCAGGTGAGTAAAGGTTGTATGTTTATGTGTGGTGTGTGAGTGTGTGGGGGGGGTTGGTACGGCTGCTGTCCTACCTCCACATATTCCTAGACTTTCTAAACATACTGGAAAATATTAAGATACAACCAAACACCCTAATACTGGGTGATTTCGACTACCCTGCCATTAACTGGGAAAACTACTCGGGTACCAACACCACCTTTTCCCAACAGTTCTTGGAATTCATAAATTCCAGTGCCCTGGATCCACTAATCCATTGTCTCACCAGGGGCTCCAATATCCTAGACCTGGTCATTACCAACATGGAAGATAGATGCTCCACACCAGTGGTCACCCCCTCATTGGTCAGGTCTGACCATAAGCTAATCACCTTTGACATCCACATCCCACCCCCACCCCACTCCCAGTAAGGAAATTTCTGTAAAAAACTTCTCCAAAGCCAACTTCATGCTACTCATGTCGGAAGTTATAAACTTCATGACACCCATGCAGATGGGAGCTGAAAGTTCAACTGCTGAATCCTACACTAAGGCACTGTATGAGCACATCCACTCATGCATGAATCGTGCCATCCCAAATAGAACCAAGACACTCTCCTCTAAAAAAAGGAAGCCAATCTGGTGGTCCCCTGCCATAAACAAACTATACAAACGAAGGAAGAAACTGTTGCAGAAAAGAGGAAAATCCCAGGATGCAAAAAACTCCCTTACCAGCCTCAGTAAGAAGCTGAGATCACTCATAAAATCCTCCAAAGCAAGTTACGAAAATAAAATTGCTAAAGATTCCAAAGACAACCACAAGGCATTCTATAACTATGTCAAGAATCTAAATGGCAATGCTCAGATCTGCTCTGAGCTACAACAGAATGGCATTAAATATACTGATCCCAAGGATATTGCCAATATCCTGGCAGATCAATTTAGTGCCAACGTCACCCGCCTCTCACCCCCTAAAGGGCCCATCTTAATACCAAAAGATTGCCAAATTCCTATAATCACGGCCACACAGATAGAAACCACACTCTCCAAAGCTAAGAATACAGCATCCATGGGAACAGATGACATCCCGGGCTGTGTACTACATGGGCTACAAAATGAACTGGCACCTTACCTAAGTGTCATGTTTAATCATAGTCTCACCTCAGGCTTCATGCCCACTGAGTGGCACACAGCTACAGTTATCCCACTCCACAAAGAGGGATTGACCTTGGATCCCAGGAACTACCATCCGATCAGTCTGAATGAGCCTGATCTGCAAGGGCATGGAACGCATTATCATGGAACTTATAAATAAAGACATTGGCAACCTTCAAACACTGGACCCCATCCAGTTTGGATTTGTGAAGGGCCGATCTTGTCTCCTGAACCTGATTGACTTCTTCAAATCAGTCTCCTGAGCTATGGACGAGGGTAAGGAGGTCCACACAGCCTATCTGGACCTCACCAAGACCATTGACACCATCCCCCACTCTTGAATCATAGATAAACTTACTAGGCTGGGCATAAATCCCTACTTCACTTGATGGGTTGCCAACTGGCTTACTGATAGAAGCCAGACTGTAAAAGTAGCTGACTCCAAATCCAGCTCCAGACAGGTGACAAGTGGAGTAGCTCAGGGTTCAGTCCTGGGACTGCTCTTGTTTATCCTCTACTTCTCTGAAGTACAGGCCAACACTAAGAGACTCAGGCTAACAAAGTTCACAGATGACTGAAAACTGGGAGCCATTATTGAATCCCCAAATGATGTGGATGCTCTACAAAAGGGCCTTACAGAAACAGATGCTTGGTGCCAGAGCCATGGGCTCAAGGTTAATGCCAAGAACTGTATAGTTATCCCCTTTGGGAAAAAACATGTACCCATGAATTACCACATAGGTGGCAGTACACTAAACACCGAAAGTGTGATAAGGGACTTAGGGGCACAGGTGGACAGTGGTCTCACCTTCGATAACTACATTGCCACAACAGTCAGGAAATCCTTCTATGTGGCACACCTCATCACTAAGGGCTTCTCATCCAGAAAAAAGGAGGTCATTGTCCCACTGTACTCATCCCTCATTAGACCCATTATAGAGTACAACACCCCATTTGGTATGTACCTCATAAGACATCTGCAACAGCTGGAAAGGCCACAGAAATACCTCACTAAAAAAATCACAGGCCTAAAGCAGATGCCCTATGCTGACCGTCTAAAAAAACTCCCGCTATACTCTGTGGCATATCATCTACTCAGAGGTGATCTCTGCTTAACATAAAAGGCCATGTCAAACCCTGAGCTGCTGGATATGCTCCAATTAAAGAAATCCCAATCCCTCAGAGCCACATGTTCCAGGGATCTAAACCTTGTCATCACAATGAACAAAACATGCTGGAGGGAAAGGTTCCTGACCCAGAGACTCCCCAGACTCTGGAACAGACTGCCTATACATGTCAAGCAGAGCACCTCCTTGGCCCTCTTCAAAAGAAACCTTGACAATTGGATGGGTGATAGGAAATTCACCTCGGGGATCACGTCAGTCGCCCTGCTAGACAGGGGTCCAGGGAAGTAAATATTGTGGGAAGAAATATCCAGGCAATTGTTATGGCTAGGCTTATATAGGCCCTAGGGCCGACAGCCTAGTACCAACCTATGAACCTATGAATCTGTAAGATTGGATAGGGGGATCACTAACTTCCAGGGATTACTGTAATATGAGGATCAGAGAAATCCTAGCCCCAGAGAGTAAATAAGACTTGTTCTATTAAGGCACTTAAACAGTACAGGTACTGGAGGTGGGGGAGCAGTGGAACCATGAGCTACCACTGATTATTCTAAACTTGTATGCCACAACAATACTTAACAGTACAGGGACTTGGGGGGGGGGCACTGGACACCAGGGAGACTACTCTAATCTCATATGCTGTTATAGCACTTAAACCAGTACAGAGATAAAAAGAAGTAGGGGAAACATTGGACACCAGGGATTAAAGGATATGACTGGACCGCAAACATTCCTGATGGCCTATGGCTGGGAAGGAGACAATGGAGATGCTTGGTATACACAGAGACAGGTAGGAGACTGTGGTATTTGTCTATGTTTGCATGTGTGTTTGCGCATGTTTGAATTTGTACTTGTGTGTGGGTGGGGAGGAGCGACAGAAAAGGGAGGGATAGCTGTGATTACACAATGCAGCCTGTGCAATTAACTACGTTAAAGTGCTGATCTACATGTTGTGGTTGTTAGCTACAGTTTATAGTCATGCAAATGCACCAGTAATGAGGTCTTTCCTTATTGTTTCTAACATGTCTGTGAATCACATTTGCAAGCCCCTTATACCTTGGCTCTTAGCATGAAGAGGTAGGGCTTTCATGAATCCTTGGAAATGTCTTTCAAGTAGAATTTTATATGCAAGTGTGTTGAGAAGCAATGATTTTCTAGCTGTGAATTGGAGACTGGGCACCAGGCCTGTAACAACAAGGTCCGAGGAGACAAGAAAAAAAAGTTGACACTCTCTACAGAATAAAACTGCACTTAATTGATAATTTAAGAATACAAATTGCTACTGCTTACCTACTCCCTCCTCTTTTGAATGGAGTACTCATACACATCAACTTATAATCAAGTTAATCTCTTCTACTTGAGTAAGGCTATATTAAAATGAGTTTACAGCCAGTATGCCCCACAACTCGCATCATTGTGCAGTTTTGTCATACTATTGCCTAGAGAGTGTTTTTTTCCCTTAAATATTACATGCCTCATGCATATGCCAATGATAGCCTGAGATGGGAGGTACAATGATAATTAGTGCTATGCAGTCCCTCATTACACAAGGTGCTTGAAGTCTGCAGAATGCTATACCCACCCTCAAGCAGTACAGAGTGATGTCATCTACCAGTCTCCAGCATAGAGAACAACACACTAGTGTGCCTCAACATTCTCCTTTACCATCCCCCCACGGTGGGTAAGACCATCCTCCCTGCCTATACTATCAATCACCATCCCCCCAGGATGGATAAGCCCATCCTTCCTGCCTATGCCATCACCATCAATTACCATCCCCCCAGGATGGGTAAGCCCATCCTCCCTGTCTATGCTTTCAATTACCATCCTCTCAGGATGTGTAAGCCCATCTTCTCTGCCACTGCCATCAATTACCATCCCCCCAGAATAGGTATTGCCATCAAGCACCAAAGCTGAAGTGGGTTTTTAATGTCATATTAACCAGGGGAAGTTGATAGGCTTTGGCCTTGTCAGCGTTAAGAGAAGAACCTTTTTTGAATATGCTCCAGTATATAATGTATAGTTCTCCAAGAGTGGTTGTCGGGTTATTATAATTTAAGACTGCATTCTAATTTATGTCATTAAGCTCCAAATCAAGCAATCGTTGTGCTGAATCTGGGAATGACCTAATGTACATGAGATTATTTTAAATTGTTGTGTTTTGAATTACCAGCTACTTACAACTATTTTATGATTACTCGGGATTTTGAATAAAATTGCTATCTATCAGCATTTTTAGCGTATGTTTGTGACGATCACATCTAGAGAAGAGAAAGGTAATGCCTGTGCATAGGTTTTTGTAGGATGCTTAACTAGCCGTGCTAAGTCAAAGATGGAGATAATTTAATTAAGTTTTGTTTTTTGGGGGGGCAAGATAGTTAAGGTTTAAGTCCCTCAAGATTATGAGCCTTAACTTTTGTGTATATTTGAAGTAAGTCATATAGTGCCCATACATGTTTAATGTTGTTGGTGGGAGGAAGCATAGTAAGGCAATGTTAATTGTTTAATGCCCCCCCAAAAGTTATTTGGATCTTCACCTGATAAGAATGAAAGTAACAGTAATTATAGTTATTACTAATGATTATTAATGATGATATATTAACAATGATTATTTAGGAAAGCAGGTTGAAATTAATTTTTAAAAATCTGAACCCCTGACTTATTAGACTTCTGACACAACACACTTCACACTTCAAGAAGAAGCACACTGTTTAATAAGCACTGATCCCTCGTTAATTAACCCAGTCATGAATAAACATTCATGAAGTGAAATAAACCAATATTTCTATAATGATATAAAAGTAGACTTGCTAAAACATTTTAAAGAGACATCTGTTTTCAACTGGCAAACAAGAAAGTAAACTATTATTATTAACATTTTGATTATAATGTGAACCATATGCCACAGAAAGTATGTTGTCCTCACCCCAAGTACTTGTGGGATTATAGAAAATACAAGGCAAATGAGTCTTACAACCATTTCCATCTTGCCATTCTTAGACTGTATCTCTTGTTTTCAAGGAGGGCTAAGCTAGTCAAACCAGATGTAAATCTGTAAATACCCATCCAATCATCCAGCTCCCAAGTTAAAGAAGATAATATATCATATCGCTTGATTTACTGTGGGAGTCTATTCCAATGGTGGGAATGGCACTGCATAATTACAGTGTTTTATTTATTTGGTGATGGACATTTATATCCCTGTTTCTGGTGTTTATGGGACTGTTTGGTTTCCATAAAAAGCAAGACATAGATTTCTACTCAGAACTCTATGATATACTGAATAACAAGAAAGTGCATTAATTTCTTTCTGGTAGTTCAGGGGTTTTAAGACAGTGATCTTCTTAGTTATGAACCTCTAGGCTCTCTCATGTTGTTTGATACATCCTGAAGGAGACATTGCATTCAATAATTAGCCTAATCAATGTTGAATATAAGGGGCTATGACCTGATCTGATTGATATTCCTTTGACCATTAACTGTGCTAAGTAAAAGGGTTTTCTGACTATTGTTGTTATATAATAATCAAAAGAGAAGGTGTCATCAATCCAAACTCCAAGGTATTTAACAGTATTCTCATTTTGGAGTAGGCTACTGTCTGTGCTGTATGCTAAAGGGAGGAAGTATCAAATGTGATAATATTGCATTTTTTAGCATTTAATTTGAGCTCATTTTAGTGCACCAGGTGTTTTCAAGTATAAGTTCTCACTGAAGGGTTTTGTATTAAAGGGGTCTTGACAATGACTTCCTGTTTAGAGCTGTCTGCTGATTTTGTTAGCCAGAGGTTTTAGCTCACGGTCTGGATATCGAAAAAACTGAGCCTTGTGAGACACACTGGTCATCTTCACACTCTCTCTCTGCTAAACACTGCATGTTTTTTGTCTTTTATCCAATTTGCAATCCATCTTACTATACAGGGGTCTATTTATAATGCATTAAGCTTACTAACTATGCTAGATAAGTCAAATGCCTTGGCCAGGTCAAGGTATGCTGTGTGGACAGTATGACCACTGTCAACAGCACGGGATGTCTGGGATGGCTGTTGATAGTCTGTACTTGTTGACATAGTAATGCAGGTATGTCTCTCTCTCTCTCTCTCTCTCTCTCTCTCTCTCTCTCTCTCTCTCTGTCTCACACACACACACACACACACACACACACACACACACACACACACACACACACACATGCAAACACATATATGGTTGCAAATTAAACTTAGTGTAAGTATGTACGTGTGAAGCTGGCAGAAGAGCATTGAATCACCCTGTTGCCAAGATTAAATTTCTTCCTCATGGACTTGATGATCATCTGATGACAAAACCAGAATATTGATATTTATACAGTTTCCTAAAAGTGTGTCAAGCTATGTGCCTTGCTTGTTTCATGCTATAACAATCTATAATAATTGTCAGGTAAGACACTATCTAGGCATGTAAGCACACTACGTGTTCCCAAATAGCTTGAAAATCTGTCTTACAGTTCCATCATATGCCTAATAAAATTGATCAGCTCCACCTCTCTATTCTTTAGTTCTAGAAGTCACAGCTGTCTGGTAAGCATGCCCTAGAAGAGAGAATAATGTCACTCAGAATTATAGATTCATAGGTTCATAGGTTCATAGGTCGGTACTAGGCTATCGGCCCTAGGGCCTATGCAAGCCTAGCCATAAAAATTATGAGAAAAATGAGATACCTCATTTATCTTGTTATTATAGTAATAAAACCTGCTACAGATTAAAAGGAAATCAGATATCAATATATAAAAACTTCCTAGCTCCTCCACTTAGAGCTAAACTAATCCTTTCCATTGAGTTGATGTATATTGCAAGCTAGAATTAAGTAAAGAAATTATGTCAGTGATATTGTCAACACCCTCCTTTACCTTGCAAACATCCTGAATTCTGCAATATTTTCTTTCATACAGAAATAAATGGCTTAAAAATTGCACACAACAGCAATGCCATCATGAGGCAAAAACAATACATACCAAGAAAAATCATAGTGCTAATGGCATCAAAATTTCTGAAAAATACATGTCCTACATAACCACACAGTAAGGACTGCAGAAAATTAAAGAACAGAGTTAGGTTTCTTCGTGGAAAATGGAAGGAGATAAATGTCTTTTGGACAAAAAACGCATTTGTTACTATAAAGGAAATGAAGACGTATATGAATCAATCTTAATATACAACTGTTTTGCAGGCTGCTGAGATTAGATTAGTCTTTAAAAGAGGGGTTGTAATGTTTGCAAAAGTGTTGGGTCAGACTTTAAAATGTGAAAAAAGAAATTGAATGGGTCATCATAACTAGTTAATACAGAATGTTACATAAATGATTCAATTAAGGTCCCAGCAGCAATTGCCACACTCACTGAGCTGGCATTTGCCATTGAAATAAAACCTTTAAAAGTTAATTCTCTGCATTAAAGAGAATATAATAAAAGACATTATTAGAACCACGAGCAAACAGTTTTAATTTGGTGTTTCAATTACATGACCACATGAGTGGCAGCTACAATTAATGGCTGGAAATTAGCAGCTCTGACATCTTGTAAGTGTTCATTCAGCTACTTAGAAACCCATTTGAACTTGCAGTTTTGCCATCACTTTTAACTATTAAGTAAACCTCTGTCTCCAGCTGCCTCTGTATTTTAATTTTTTTTCCAATTAGCATTGTCAAAGTAAAATACAGAATTTAAGCATGTGCCTTATTATACTGGTTCCAACTTTATTAGAATTGTATATCCTTTTTCTGTGCTGTATGCATGACTAATCTGATCATTTTTTTTTTTTTATTTAAAAAAAATAGTTATTTCTAGAATAACTTTGAATGTGTCTGTTATGCATGCAGTCCTTCGCTGAATCATTATGACATACTTAAGCAACTGGCTCACTGATAGAACCCACACTGTGAAAGTAGCGTACTCCAAATCTGACTACTGACCAGTTACAAGTGGTGTCCCACAGGTATCGGTCCTAGGTCCTCTCCTGTTTGGCATCTACTTCTCTGAAGTTCAAGTCAACACAAAGGGACTCTGGCTGACCACGTTTGCAGATGATTGCAAACTGGGAGCCATTATTGATTCTCCAACTGACATTTTACAAAAAGGCCTCACTGACACCAATGACTGGTGCCAGAACCATGGCCTTAAGCTCAATGACAAAAAGTGCATTGTCATTCCCTTTGGGAAATATTTGGTGCCCATGAACTACCACATAGGAGGTAGTTCACTAAACACCGAAGGTGTGATAAGACACCTGGGGACACAGGTTGACAGCAACCTCTCCTTGGATAATCACATTGCCACTGTAATCAGAAAGTCCTTCTATGTGGCACATCTCATTACAAAAGGTTTCCCATCCAGGAAGAAAGAGGTCATAATCCCTCTCTACTCATCCCTCATTAGACCTATTATAGAATACAACTCCCCATTTGGTATGTACCTCACTAGACACCTAAAACTACTGGAAAAGCCACAAAAATACCTCACAAAGAGGATCTTAGGCCTTAGACACATGCCCTATACAGACAGACGCAAAAATCTCCAGCTATACTCTGTCTCTTATCACCCACTTAGAAGCAATCTCTGCTTGACCTACAAAACATGTCTGACCCAGAGCTGCTAGATATGCTACACCTAAAGAAATCCCAATCCCTCCATGCTACATGCTCCTGGGACCTAAACCACCATTACCACAATAAACAGAACATGCTGGAGGGACAGGGTCCTAACCCAGAGACTTCCATACTCTGGGAAAAACTTCCCATTCACGTCAAGCAGAGCACTTCACAGGCCCTCTTTAAGAGAAATCTTGATGAGTGGATGGGCAATAGGAGGTTCACCCTGGCGATCCCTTCAGTGGCCTTTCTTGACAGGGACACTGGGAACTAACATTGGGTGGCATGATGCCAGGGAATCTTCTTGGGCTAGGCTTATATAGGCTCCAGGGCCATTAGCCTAGTACACACCTATGAACCTATTGCTACACAGGATATTGGCTGCCTGAGTCAAATACACATTAGGTTTTGTGCTCAATGATAAGTATGCATTAATACCTGACAGCCAGTGGCCAAACATATCTTCCTGCATCTGAAAATGACCAAAGTAAACAAAATAGGTATCATAGTTTTAAACAGAAAGAAACATTATTTTCTGTTAAAAACTGTTAGTCAGAAAGTTAAGATTCCAACACACTTGTCAATCCTTAATGTTTTAAAGGCTCTCTATAGAAATGTCAGCACTCAAAATAGAGTGCCAACAAGCCAAACAACAACAGAAACATAGACCAAAACCCACCCCAGAGAAAATAGAATGTCACAAATTGCTCTTCTCCTTTAAACTTCTTTTTGCAGGAAAGACGAGCCCCCCCTTGCACCCCCCACACACACACTCATGTATCAAGCAAACCACCTACCATGCCTGAACTTACATATTTAGATGCCAAAATCACCACACCTCAGAGAAAAGGGAATATTCCAAGAAAAGGAATCTCAGACTTAGTATATGTAAATCTGTTTTTTAGCCATTCAGTCTCTGTATTTTGGGACTCACTCTAGTGGATTCCAACATTTCTAATAGTTACCATTTTGTACAACAGTAGAAAAAAATGCTTAGCTTAGTTGTTACATAATAATTCTCCATTCATGTGATTGTTGTTACACTATAAACATCTAATGCAGTATTTAAACAATAAATACGATTCTACTATGTTACATTTACTAATGGCAGGTTAATGTGCACTTCTTCAAAAAATGGTAACCATTGGGGGTGAGTTTTAGAGACATTGTCTGTGAGCAGTATTAAGACTAGAATGGAAGACATTTCACTTGCATCACTGCCACATGAGTGTTTCAGAAACAGAGCTACACGTTTGTCACTATGTGTTTACTGTGCTGTATTAAAAAATGAATGTTTTAGTGACTCAGTATGTCATTCACAGGATCATAGTATCATAGGAGAATACCAGGCTATTGACCCTAAAGAGCTTTTTTAAGCCTAGCCATGCTTCCTAGAAATATTGGAAAAGTATTGGTCCCTTAGGTTTTGCAGGGGGGTATATAAACTTAAACATGAGTGGTTGAGTATTTACAAGCTTCCTTTCTCTAATAAAGACATACCAGACTAGGTACATTTATGATTCCTCATCTACTGATCCAAGTTTTGCTTGAATAAGTGCAGGGAAGAACTTTGCTTTACATGAATGTGAAGCCTGTTCATGAGAAGGGACAGCCTCTGAAACACTTATCTGTCTATCCAGCATTTCCTGTTTTTGTTGCAGGTAAGGTTTAGATCACTGGGTTGAGTGTTTCTGATGCTATTTGTTTCACAGATGTGCAACAGGTCCATTAAGAATTAATCAAAGGATGCTTTATAGTCCAGGCATAGGTCATCTCTCAGCAGCCTGTAAGAGACCAAGTGTAAGGACAGGGCTTTGAGGCAGTTTGCATAGGACATATTTTTTAAACTATGTATTCCTTTTGTGAAGACCCCTCTGTGGACATTCCAGTTGTTGCATATGACTGGTCAGGTACATGTCGAAGGGGCGTAATACTAAATTACTGGTCTTTTAAGGGCATAGTACAATGAAACAATTATATCTTTGGAACAAGATGCCATACCCTTGAATATAAGTTGCCCAACGTAAAATTAATTTCTCACTACTGGAGACATATGATGGTCAAATGCCAATTTAATGTCTACATGAGTTCTCAAATTACTGACTACTGCATCTACTCGTAGGGCTGTATTATCAATGTAGCAATTTGTGGGGGCTGCTGTCTTACTGAAAGATATTGTTATGTACCTCATTGCAATGACTTTAAGACCATGACTCCGGCACCAGTTATTAGCCAGTGTCAGGCCTTCATGGAGGGTATCTGTGTCTTGAGAGAGACAGTGACTGCACCTAATTTGAAATCTTCTGGAAACTTGGTCAGCCAGAGGCCTTTGACATTGGCCTTAACTACAAAGAAGTAGTGCCAACCAGGAGTGGCCCCAGCACTGAGTCCTGAGGCACTCTGCTAGTGACTGGCCCTTTTATGGAGGTTGACTCCCCTATCCTAACTTCTTGAGTCCAGTCTGTGAGCCAGTTGGGTATACAGTGAGTGATGTATGGGTTAGCACCTAACTCAGCTATTTTACAATGCCTAAGTGGGGTACTGTATCAAATGACAACAAAGAAACAGGTTCCTATAGGAGAATTATTGAGGAGGGTAGATGCATTGATGTTAATACTGAGCACTCTATTAATAATGTTTATTATTTGGATAGATTGATTTCCCCCTTGAGAACAATGGAGAATTATTTTCTGGTGGTCTGATTAATACTAAGTGTATTTCTTCTTCACTATCTGGAATTGGGGGTAATATAATAAACATAATTAATAATAGGAATAAAAAGATTAATACTTATTTTGTTACTACTTATACTATTTTTAGTCATTATTATAATAAGTTTGTTATATTATAAATATAATTATTTATTATTGGCAATTTTTGATGAAGAAACATGAATTTTTTTAGTATATTTTATTTATTTTAAATGGGGTCGTAGTTTGCAAGATATGTTGGTTCATAGTAAATTTGTTTCTCCTGCTGCTCGACTTTCTAGATGCCTTTATTTGATAAAGGGTACTTTTCCATGTGGCAAACATTCTATTTGTCAGTTTTTAGTTGGCTCTTTTCCATGGATTAATAATATTAAATTTAATCCAGTAAATAGATTTACGTGCGCTACTGAGGGCATTGTTTATGCCCTTAAATGTCCATGCAACATGTTTTGTATAGGAGAAAGTAAAAGAACATTTAAGTTAAGATTTCAAGAGCAAATGATGGGGCCCAATTCTTCAGTGAATAGTAGTTTAGGATTTCAAGTTTATTTAACCCACCCCTCCATGAGTCTCTTGCTTTCTTTGAATGTGTTTGTGAAATGGATTTAAGGACTATGTTTGACAGCAAAAATAGTATATCACTGTATAAACATAAAACACAAAGAAATTTTACACAAGAAGAACTTGACTTTTTGCAGTTGTTAAGACTGTGTCACATTAGGGCTATGAAACCAGACAAGGGAGGAGAGTTAGTGTTTATGAATCAAGATATGTATACTAATAAAATGCTTGAACATTTAAGAAGTGAAACTTATGAACATGTCAGCTTAAATGAACTTAATGGAGCATATAAAATAATTCACAATGTTCTAAATGATCTGTTTTTTGAAGCAAGTATTACTATTGACATCCTAAAATATTTGAATATGCCAGCACCAGTTATACCAACTCTATTTGGGTCTCCTAAGATACATACAAATTTAAATGATCCACCTCTCAGGCCCATAGTAGATGGGAGGGGGTTGATTACATACGCATGTGCAAAATACATAGATAACAAATTGAAGCCCTATCTAAGAAGTGAAACACAAATTTGTTCTGATTCATGGGGATTTTTAGAAGGCATTAATAATTTAGAATATAATAATGAGTTTGCCTTATTAACTGTGGATATAAAGGACCTCTATACCGTAATTCCATAAACGCTTGGAATACAATGGGTTAGAGAGTTCCTACATTTAAAAAGAGCTGGAAATTTGGACATCTATGTGACTTGAAACATTACTAGAACTAGTGTTATCAAATAATTTTATGTACTTTAATGGAGACCTTTATTTGCAGAAAACATGGGTGGCTATGGTCTCACTCTGTGGTGGCAGTTTTGCCAGTTGAGTAATGGCATTTTGAGAAAGGCAATTCCTTTTAGTAATAACATCTACAAGGATAATGTAGCATGGTACACAAGGTACCAAGATGACATGTTTTTTGTGTGGAAGGGCCAAACAAGCATGGTAGATGAATTTATTACAAAAATAACCGAGTTTACCAACTTCTTAGAATTCACATACCAGGTGGAAATGGATTCTAGCAGTTTTTTAGACATTTGGATAACCAAGGATAAAAGTAATAATAGGTATAGAACAACCATTTATTGAAAGCCCACCTATTCAAATGCCTTTCTGCACTTTACAAGCTGTCACCCATATTTTCAAAAGAAAGCTGTTGTAAAAGGCCGAATAGTAATGGAAGCCGGAATGGTTTCTGCAGATAGTGATTACATATTGGAATGTGCAAATCTGAAAGACATGCTTCTTAAAAGGGGGTACCCAGAACCTTTCCTTACACATATTATAGATGAAGTTAACTTTAAAAGAACTTTCCGGCCATTTTAGACCCATAGTACAGAATGGCTACCAAGGTAACTATAGGGGTGATGATATACAAAATCCTGTTGAAACAGAACACATGGGTACTCAACCAAGAACAGTTAGTAATGTAACAGTTAGTCTATTGATTACATACTCCTTAGATGTTAGTTACATTAAGGACATCATACTGAAGAATTGCACTATTATCCTGGAAGATAACAAAATTAATAAAGTGTTGGAGTCACGACCACATTTCACATATAGAAGATGCCCAAATTTGAAAAGCCTTTTAGAAAGACAGAGCCACGAGCATACATTTAGAAATGGTATGGGTAAATGTGGACACTGTCAGCAGTGCAAGTACATAAAATTAGGAAAGCAGTATACCATTAGAGACAATATGTAATAAGAGGAAAGTATACTGATGATTCCCAGGGAGTAGTATATGTGGCATTATGTGAATTTTGCCCATCATTTTATATAGGCAAAACAGAAAGAAAGCTGAAGCAAAGAATTTATGAGCACCGATATAATATTCAAAAGGGAATTCTGACAAACGCCCTGGCTAAGCACATAACCGAGAATCCAACACATAAGTTTGCCTTTACAGTAATTCAAAAAGTTGAACCTAATCTAAGAGGGGGACCGTGGGAATTAAGATTAGAGGAATGTGAACTTATGTGGCAAATTCAGACATCAGCACATACATCCCCTGGGCTGAATGAATATGCTTCTATAAAATGTATATTGAATCTAAAAGCACTTTCTAGATAAAATGTTAACTTAAAGCATATGTTTTTAATCTAATACTTTTGCTATTAAGTTTATTAGATTAGTATAGGTTATATTTATACACAAACTGATGTTTATCGTATATAACTTACATTTTTTACATACATTTTTTTAGATATTTAATTATTTATGCAAGTCATGGATTTATATGGTATTTATATAATGAAAGATAGTTAGGGTCCCTTAGAGGTGCCTATCATTTTGTCTGATTTTTCGATATTTAGATTGACTATAAATACAAACAAAAAGTTTTTGTAATAGTAAGTATTTTATGATTTTATAATATTTATTAGGGGCTTTTAATAACATATAAGAACAAGTTTTTTATGCTGTTGCCATAGCTTCTAAGGCATCACAATAAACTATAAATCGGGTAACAAGGGCACTTTAAATATGAAGTAGTTTTAACTAATGGTTCAATCAAGGATTTAACTGTTTAATTGTTTAATTATGTTGAATGTGAGTATAAAATGGAGTTTTTTATGGCTGTTGAGTTGTCTGATGAAGTTGGGGCACTTGCCTCGATGAAAGAGCTTGCAATAAATTGGTCTTTGTGAAGTTTAAAGCAGCTAACTTGCTTTTTTGTTGTTTTTTATTAAGATTTCAAGAGCACATAAGGGATATTAAAAAATTACATTTAGAAAGCCCTTTAGCCTTGCACTTTTTATAGAAGCATGATTGATTTTTCTCTACTACAGGGTATAATTGTTGAACAAGTAACTGTTAATCTTGGTGAAAGTGTTTCACTCAAAGATAAATTATTAAATAAAGAAACTGTTTATATTTTAAAGTATGACACTTTAACTGTTGTGGGTTTGAATTCAGAATGTAATTGGGAATATTTAATTTGAATTGTTTTATAAATGGAATGATTGGTCATGTGGTTTTATATATTTGGTGTTTTACTGAAGTCTTTTTACTCCTTGAAGGCATTTTGCTGAGGCACTAGAGCTGATTAAAGTTTCTATAGCGGATTTGGGGTCTGATGCCTGTTGCTTGTTGTTTTAGTTTATGTTATTTCTTTAGTTGTTATTATGTAGCGTATCAAATGTTTTGGACAGGTCAAGGCAGGCAGTGTGCACTATCTTGCCCTCGTCCCTTGCTTTGGTGACCTTCTCAAAGACGTGCATAAGGTTGAGTAGGCATGACATGCCATTTATGAAACTAAACTGAGTTGAATCTGGTGTCTGTAGGTTTCCTGTGTTGTCATTTAACATATCTATCATTATTCTTTCCATGGCTTCACATACCAGGGTGGCTTGTTTTATGAGTTAGTCTGACACATCTTATGGGTAGGTACAGCTGTTTCTATGCAGCTGTTAATATGACTATACAGGGTTTCCATGAATAATTCCACATTGGCAGCAGTGTTTACAGTGTTTGTGGGTAAGACTTGGCATTTTACCAAGGTGTCATTTAATAGTAGGAAGTTTACCTTAGAATAATTCCTAAAAGTTCCAGGGTTAGCTGAGGCTCCAGATTTTATTTTTATTTCAAAAGAGACAGCTTTATGGTCCAACCTGACAGTGAAGACAATATACTAGGGATGTTTTTCCCATGTTTCAGAGAACAAGGTCAAGAATGCTTGAGCTCCAAGTTGTTTGTACAGATTAGGTGGTCTGGGGAATTTGTCTTTACAAAGTCCAGAAATCTCTTGGTATGCAAATTTATATACATATCACTAGCTATCTATAGCTATTCATATATAGATATAGCTTTCTATTTATCTCTCTCTTTATATATATATATATATATATATATATATATATATATATATATATAAAGAGAGAAAGACAGAAAAAGATATATATATATATATATATATATATATATATATAAAATGTGTGTGTGTGTGTGTGTGTGTATATATGTTTATAGAGAAAGAGAAACAGAGAGCATGGCACAGAGTTTTGCTTTTTCCTCAACTGATTTAAGATATTTGAGTTAGTATATTTAGGGTTGCAGTGGTTTGGACGCATGGTCACTTCCCCCTGCAAAAGTGTTATGGTTAGTTTTTTTTGCCTTTTAGGTTATCACCCATATCATGGTACAGTGCCATATTTGTGCTGGGAGACTGCAATATGTTAATGATGTTTGTTCCGTTTAACACTATTCTTCATTCTCCATTTTAGTGTGTTTTGAAGTGTAGATATGTGGGGGTCATGTATAGTATGTGTATGGTGTAACTATAGATGTATTGAGGTTCAGGTTTGCTGCATCATGTCTCAGTTAAATGCATCCTTTCCTTACATTAATTACTAGACATTGCAGCTGATACTACAATACATTTGCAATGTTATATATCTCTTTGCTATATACTAGCCTGTGCCTCTTTTTAATTAATGATCAACAGTGTATATATCCAGGGGGCATGGCCAAGATGAGCACTGTGTAGCAGCAGTTCTTTTCAGCTCTGTCACTTCAAATATTTTATGACAGAATTTTTTGAATAAAAGTATCCTAAGAGGTGATCTTTACTCACTAATAGATTCTCCTAAACATAATCTAGGATAGTATATAAACATTTTTTTTAAATTTTAATTTTTTCCTGTCAAAATTACATTGGATAACTTTCCCTCATCACCGGACTTCAAAATGAGCTTCTCTAAATCTAACCACCAAGAAACATCTCTCAAAAAAGAACTACAATCTTTTCTGTCTAACATCCAGGAATTGTCTATGAAAATTGATAAAATGGACTTAAAATTAGACAACTTTAAACAAAAATGCTCTCAGTAAATGGAAACTTTACATGAAGACCTTCAGCAACAGAAAAAACAAATCTCTGGGATTGAACTAGCATTTAATGTCACAGACAGCAGACTACAATAAAGGGAAAATAACACAGAATTCTTATTAAAACAGAATGCATTACTTCAATCAATCAAAAGTGGATGACCTAGAAAACAGATCCCGTAGAAATAATATCAGAATCTTTGGTCTGCCAGACAGGATCTGCCTGATAACACCGACAAGCAAAAACACCAACAACGAGATCACCGACACCACAAAACCGAAAGTTCAAAAACACGAAAGTTCACATGCCCGACAAACCACAATCCCGATAGTCAACAAAACAAAACAAATT
Source organism: Protopterus annectens (assembly GCF_019279795.1). Taxonomy (NCBI): domain Eukaryota; kingdom Metazoa; phylum Chordata; order Ceratodontiformes; family Protopteridae; genus Protopterus; species Protopterus annectens. Next base: position 1,014,499,607 of record NC_056730.1, read on the forward strand.
CCTTTTCTGAAAAACACACACACAACACAAGCACACCAAAAACCTTACAAACTTACACTAAACCTTGCATGCACAACTATCTATGCACTAACCTTAACCCAAACCCTAACCCTAAGGTCCGTCACTATCGCACACTTACCTTACCTGCACCCTAACAGTCCGTCACTATCGCACACTTCCCTTACCCGCACCCTAACCCTAAAGTCTGTCACTAACGCACACTTACCTTACCCGCACCCTAACCCTAAAGTCCATCACTATTGCATACTTACACAGTCTCGCTCATTTCGCATGTCGGTATTTTCAGTATCGGGATTTCGAAATGTTGATTATTTTCATTGTCAGTCTTCCGGTGTCGGTGTTCTCATTGTCGGCATTTAGAGCTTTTGTTGTTCTCAGGTAGATCCGCCAGACAACACTGAAGGTAATAACTTGGAAAAATTTCTGTCCTCTTGGCTGCATGAAGTTCTTGAGCTCCCTGAGGCTTTATCTTATGGCATTGAAAGAGCCCAAAGATCACTAGTATCATTTAAAAACAGTAAGAACAATTCAACAAAATCTGTGATTGTGAGATTTCTTTCTTCCCATGATAAAGAAATGAAACTCAAAACAGCCTGGGCAAAGGCTCCCATTTAAATAAAAGATAACACCATTCATTTTGACAATGACTACTCCCCAATGGTCATACCTAAAAGAAAGCTTGTTTTGCCTTTAATTAAAGAACATAAAAAAGTCAAATAAAAACTCACTTGTTATTCTCGGCCAGATTGAACATTTTCCTGCAAGATGGACCAAAATATTTGAAGAATTGGATGCTGCTGTCTCATTGATCAGATCAAATAAAACACTTGACATAACTGAAGAAATAAAATGGGCTAATGCATGTCTGAAAATAATAGCAGACAGTGGTCCCTGGAAATCTTTTGATCAAAAAAAGAAAATAAAAAGATGAATATCTATTTGTTCCCTTATTATGCTCAGCTCTTGGAGTATTTTTTGAATCATCAAATGACCTTTGTTTCCTTTCTTCCTTGCAGCTTACTTATATGAAGCTAAATTTATGGACTAAAAAAAACAAAATAAAAAAACTCTGGTGAGCATGATTTGGTACAATGCTGTCATTTAATTAAATATGCTCTGCACTTGGGGAAAAGGTTTATTTTATAAAATAAGAATATGATGTGTCTTGAAATGTTTGCTTGTTGTATGTTCATTTTTTAGTTTAATCCTACAGTAAGATTGTTGATTTTGTTTATTATAGTATGGTTTTAACAGGAAATCTGGTTGTATATGTGGCCTGTTGTTTTAATCCTGAATCTGCGGTTTAGTTCTGCTTGGCATTTTCTGAGCTTTATTTTAAGCATGATGATGTATTTTGAAATGTTTGCATTTTATTTATTTTTTAGTTTAATCTTACAGCTGAATTGTTGATTTAGTTTATTATAGTATGGTTCTAATGGGAAATCCGGATGCATATGTGGCTACTTGTCATTTAATCTTGAACATGCAGTTTAGTTTTGTTCAGCATTCTCCAAGCTTTATTTTAAGCATGCAACATCACAGTCTAGTAAATTGTCATTTTTACTCACATTTTCCTGCTCTCAAGCCTTCAGGATGTTGGGCAGCTTGTATGGGCATCATCACTGAGTGATCCAGCTTGTGTGAACTGTGAACCTAGCTCTGACGTCATTACAGCTAGTTGGAATGCTTCAATGCTACAAAGACCGCTGAATGGATTCAAAAGGTTAAAACAGATCTATACTGTTTAAATCATACTGTAAATATCCTTCTTTATTCTATTTTCAAGCATGTACTAGCTATATGTTTAGGATATGAAGTTTATGACTAAAAATGAAGGGAATAAATAAAAAAGGGGGAAAATGTGATGTGCATTGTGAAGTACAAATATCTGAAAAGCTCACAAAAAGTAAAGTCAGGTGTATTTGGTTAAAGGGAGGAAGTATACTAAGGTGTGATTTCTCTGGAACTCTAAAAAGTGTTCTGGGCAAAGTATTCAATTTTGTAGTTCAGCCTTTTAACATGTGAACATACACTCATCTTATAAGATAATTTTATAATAATGGAATTGTACTGGTGTGTTATTCTTAGAACTTTTGCTAATGACATTATATTTGGTTCAACAATCTGGATTTGACTCTTAGTTTCATTTAGTTCACCATTATCAAACAATTGTATGCATAGACACTATAGTGTGCATCTTCAAGTGAAATACAGAATGTACTGGGAGTTTTATGGCTTGCAGCATTTAATGACCTCCTTAAACCTTTTAAAAGATGTTAAATCATCATAACCTTTAGAATATTAGGTTGAAGTTGTCTGAATTTACATTGTGTTTATTAAAACTGGCTTATTTATTAAGAGTTTCTATAACATACTCAAGTTACAATTTTATTTACTTTGCCCTCTATTTATCCAACCTACTGTAAATAATACAGTCGGTATTTTAATTGATATACTTTACACTTGAACAACAACCTCATATGTAAATATGTAGTATGAAGTTATTATACATTTTATGCATGATAGGATTGGCTAGCTAAAAGATATTACAGCTCTATTGGCTTGCTATATGCTTATTGATCTACCTCACTTACTCATATTATTGCATACATAGACCACATCCTTATTCATGTTTTAAAGTTTATGTGCATGTGTCTGATGCATATACAATTTATATTTAAAAGTGTAAGTTTTTTTTTTATAAATAAAGTGATTCTATGAACAAAAGGGGGAAAAAAGAGGGGAAAGAAAGAAAGAAAAAAAAAGGAAAAAGTCTGTAAACAGGATGTGATGTGTACATATGTTAAGTATTTAATTTCATGACTAGACTGTTATCTTTTTGCATTAATATCTTACTAAATGCAATGTTTTCTAATAGAACCATTAAGAAGGTTATTCCATGATAAAGCTTGGATATTTAAAAACTATATTCTTTCTTTTTGAAATATTAACAGTATATAAGAATATTGTAGTTGAATCTATACTATTGAATTAAGTTTTCATGGTTCCTATTATATATATTTATTACTGGATAATATTCTGTTGACAGATATACTTCATTAAGTTTGTTTTGTCTAATAAGAGATTATCGCTACTTGTGGTTAACTTAATATAGTAGTTGATGAGAATATCATTAATTGCCTTATTATATACACAGTGTTATCAGCCTTGTTGACAGTTGCTGATTAGCTGTTGCTATTAGATAGGTGGTTAATTTGAGTGGTAAAGTGCTAATCAAATTGGGAGTTTCAAACTCCAGAATGGGTTTGGGTAATTTCAATTTTATATATTTATATTGTCATTGTTTGTTACTATCTTTACTGATGTTCACTATTTTTTGTATTTGAAAATATCAAAATTGGGTCATCATTTGATTTATTGTTTCCTACTAGTTGTAAGATACTTGACAGTATTCCTCCTATGCTCTTTTCAAAGAAAACATTAATGGTCAACTTATTTCTAGCACATATATAGTTTCAAATCTTTCTCTTAAAAGGTATTTCAATCAATATTAATGATTTAAATAACCCTTGTAAGAGGGGACAGTTACTTAAATATCTTAAAATTCATAAATCACATTTAATATTTCTTCAAGAAACACATTTAATAACTGAAGACATAACCAATCTTAGTACTAAATCATATACTGTATATCAAGTTCAGAACATTATCAAAAGAAAAGAGGAGTAGCTATTTTATGGAATAATACAATACCTCTTCCTAAGATAATAGAAGTTTATAAAGATGATAAAGGAATGTTTTGCTCAGCCACTATTGAATTGAACAATAAATTATTTACTCTTATAAGCATTTATTGGTTACCAGGAATTGGGATGAATACAGTCAAACATTTAAACCATATTGTTAATTTATCTAAAGGTAACATTATAATAGCAGAAGACTATAATTGCATGTTAAATGACAAAGACACCGATACTAAGGGTAAAAGGAGGATCTCAGCATCAGCTAATTGTTAAAGGAGTTTATAGACTTATATTTTTTGAAAGATACCAATAATTTTGCTGAACCAAACTCATTATTTTTTACCTTCTACACTCACACACAATACTCATTCTAGAATAGACAGAGTCTTAATTTCTAATGAACTGACTAATAGCTTAACCAAAACAAAGGTCATGTCATGTCCCATACCAGATCATAATTCTATAATCTTTGAGTTATTAATTGATACAAAATATAACACCCAGATTAAAGAATACCAGCTTACATTACAAAATTAAAATACTTTAAAGAATTCATCTCATTAGAAATTCAAAACTTTATTACTGTAAATATTACAAACGGCACTTCTGAAATATATATGGGATGCTTTAAAAGCTTATTTATATGGGAAAAATCATTGGTGTAATAAGAAAAAGAAACAATGGGATAAAAAATTACAGGACCTACAACTTGAATTAGATAACTTAAAACTTAACAACAGGGGAGATAAAGATAAAAATGAAAAAGAAAAAGAAATTGTCTCACTGAACAAGAAATACTTGGAGATTTTGAAACATGAATCCATGATTAGCTTAGAGAAATTAAATTTTATAAATGTTTCTACCAATCCTAGATCTTTAAATATATTGGCTAACAAAACAAAAGACTTAATAAGCTTAACCATATTAATGAGATATTCTCTCCTAAAAAAGTAAAATGGTCTCTGATTTTCAGAATATTCTAACAGAATTTAGAGAATTTTTCCTTAATATTAATCAGAAACCTATGGTGATCGACTCTAAAGAAGAGATCAAAACTTTCAATAATAAATATACTAAAAGTAGACTTTCAGAAGAACAAGTTGCCATTATAGATAAACCTATTTCTTTTATTGACCTTCAAAATCAAATTAGTAAGCTAAAACAAAATAAAACACTGGGTAATGATGGCATTATTACAGAAATGTATAAGATTTTGCCCAAAACTACATTAATTGCATTTCATAAAGTTTTTATTATCTCTCAAAATAACATTACTATCCCTCCTTCTTGGAAATATATATTCCCTATACTGAAATCTAATAAAGATACCACAAAATGTTCTTCATATAGACCAATATTGATTATAAGATGTTTATGTCCATATACCCAGACAGGCTGAAGAATTTACTTCCAAACCTAATAGATGATGACTAGACAGGTTTTATTGTAAATAGAAACACATATAATAATATAAAAAGAACTATCACCTTGATTGAATCTGTTAAGATCTTAAACAAAAGCCTAACAGTAATAAGTCTTGATATAAATTGTGCTTTTGATTCAGTTAATTGGATTATTTATTTATACTAATGGAACAATTAAAATCCTCAAATAATTTTATAAATCTCATCACACAATTATATAAAGACAGCCAAGCTTATATCAAAATTGGCTACCAGTAGTTCACAAAATATACCAATAATCAAAGGAAATAAGCAAGGATGCCCTTTATCCCCATTACTCTTTACATTAATAATAGAACTGTGGCCAAATTTAATTAGGATGGATAAAGATATTGAAGTTTTCAAGTTAAATTCTAAAATGTTTGCAGATGACATACTTATAACTTTTAGGGAAAATAATTCTTCCATTACAGCAGTTTTTAGAAATATTGAAGATTTTCAAAAAAAGTCTGACCTAACCTTCAATAATAACAAAACAAAAATTCTTCTTATGTATTCAGATAAATACATATTAGACAATGAATACATAAAATACTTAGCCCAAGTTGAACAGATAATATATTTAGGAATAGTAATTTCTAAAAAAGATCAAAGATATTATTCAGCTAAATTATAACAATAGTTTATCTGTTATTGAAGGCCCCATAAACAAATGGAAAAGATCCATTTTTCCATGGAAGAAAAACGTTCAGTCATAAAAATGATTTTACTTCCTAAAATATTTTATATTATACAATCTATAGCTTTACCTCCTCCAAAATTAATAATCAAAAATTAAATTTGATGATTCAAAAATTCTTATAGCTTCAAAATAAGCCAAGATTTGCACTGACCTATTACATGATAGATTGGGCTAATGGAGGTATAGGTTTACCCAATTTGGAATTATATTCAATTTCATCAGTGATTAAATCCATATCCCTTTTTATAGATATAGACTATACTGCAAAATGGAAAAAAATAGAAATATTATCTGGTGATTTATATAACAATAGCAACTCTCAAAAATTAACAATAGTGAATAATTAATTAATTTGGATATTAAAAGATTATTTTATATATATTCTCTTCATACACATAAATCTAACTATATAAAAATGTTTAGAAATTATATATTTAAATCTACTATATATAAGCATTGATTGTTTCTCCTTTTTCCATAGCTTTTACCCAAGAAGTTATTTTTTCTTCAGATTATACAAAAAATATCATTATTCAAATAAAAAAATTTAATATACTGGTACCAGCTGATGACAAAAGCTGAACTGAAATGAATTGATTATCTCAAAGATGAATTTGAAATTCATACACTTTTATGGTTGGACTTACAAGAATGTAGGACATTTAGTTTAAATAAATTTCAATAATGTACCCAATAATAAAAAAGTCAATACCTTATATTTTACATTATTTGATGTTATCCATACTACATAAATCTCCTATTAAAAATAAACTATCACACATATATAAAGCAATTAGAACTAACACGGATATCTATCCTGACAGTTACTGGAATTTTTTTTTCCTTTAACAATTATATTCCTAATGACCAAGATAAACTAAATATTAGAATCTGCCAATATGACCACTTCATCGACTAACTGGGGATTATTTACTTGGAAGTATATGTATAGGTCATTTTTTTTATTCCTTATACTATAAGTAAATTTAGCAAGAAGAAAAATACCTGTTGGAGATGTAAAAAAGAAATGAAAGTTGATTGGTCACATATGTTTTTTGATTGTGTAGCCTTATAAAAGTATTGGGAAGACATCAATATTTTTCTACAAGCCCTTTTTTCAGATAATTTTACACTTTCTAAATCTCTGATTTTATTTAACACACCATTACCTGAACATATAAGGAAACTTAGATAGCCTATGATTTGGTCTATATTAGCAGTCGCTAGGAAAATTATAAAAATAAACTGGAAATCTGATATTTCTTCCTCTTTTCAAGAATTTAAAAACCTTCTTATTGAAGTTTGTCATTGAATGGTTGACCATTAACTCAAGAACCACTAGGAATACAATATCTTATAATATGTGGAATAAGTTATATGAATTACTAGGAAAACAATCTGTCAACTTAGTTAACTGTTGATGTATACCAACACCCATATAATGTACATGTGTGAACATCTTTGTAAATAGTTCAGTTATGTGTGTTTAATTAGTTTGCTTTACTTACTTAATTTGAAAAAATGTGAATACTTTATGGTAATATTTGTTTCTTTATTAAAATCAATAAAGTTGTTTAAAAATAATGTATATATCCATGTAGGCTGTGCACATGCTCTGTTTCTAAATGGTGTTTATGTAAGTTATTGTAAAGCTTTTTCTCTCATGTATGTACACCTACTTACTTTTTGTATTTCTTCTGCTATCATGTAACTGTATTTTATGTACCTGTCAAAACTGATGCTAAATATGGAGCTTTTTTCCCCTGGGCATCCGCTGAAAAGCTTTTTATCCCAGTCAGACTTTGCCAGTAAACTAAGATAAAAAAAATAAAATAATAAATAATATTTAAACAGAGGTGCACCATGAGCTGCATTTTCCAAGATTTTTTATATTAGCCAATTGGAAATGAACAATATAATTCCTTTTCTAGGAACAAGTGGATAGTTAAGCATTGTACTTAACATGAGTAAATTAATGATCTTGATGAAGGGCTCTTGCCAGGTCAAAAGTTCAAGTAATTACAAAACCTGTGTAGGTCCAATAAAAGGTATTACATCACATCTGTATTACAGCGGCTTTGTATTTTATGCTAGAGGACCAACACAGCATTTCTTTAATTGTTTTCTTACAAACTTAGATGAAAGGATACATAAATAGAGAAATGAATGGAGTGTTTTCAGGCAGTCTATTAACTAGTTCAGTTTTAACCATTCTATATGACAGGCAGGAAATCAGGTAAATGACCACGTGAAGCTAAGCCAAGAATGCACCTGAAGCTGAACTTTATGAATTTAGTAAATCAAAGATATTATCAAATCAATACATGAAGATACTTTTGCCAATGTTTGTAAGTATGAAATTATAAGTAGGCAAAAAGCCATCTTGATTTTTTCTTCTTGGCTTATTTCATACCATATAATTTTCAGTACTTGTTTAAATATTCCAGAATTTTTTTTTACTTCTTCTAGTATGGAAAAAATCAATAAAAGAATAAAACAAGTTGTTGAATAAGATAAACACTGATATTGGTATAGGAACTGTGTGTTTCCTTCCATAGTGGGGAAAACAGAAGCATAAAGTACTGAAGTGTGAAAGGGTATGCATAAGATTTATATATATCTGGACAGAGGAAGGATGACAAGGAGACATGGTGGTGGAATGAGGGAGTACAGGAGAGTATACAGAGAAAGAGGTTGGCAAAGAAGAAGTGGGACTGTCAGAGAGATGAAGAAAGTAGACAGGAGTATAAGGAGATGAGGTGCATGGCAAAGAGAGAGGTGGCGAAGGCTAAGGATAAGGCATATGAAGAGTTGTATGAAAGGTTGGACACTAAGGAGGGAGAAAAGGACCTGTACCAATGGATAGACAGAAGGACATAGCTAGAAAACATGCGCAGCAGGTAAAGGTGATAAAGGATAATGAGGGAAACCTACTCACAAGTGAGGAGTGTGTGTTGAGCAGATGGAAAGAATACTTTGAGGGGTTGATGAATGAAGAGAATGAGCGGGAGAGAAGGTTGGATGATGTGGAGATAGTGAATCATGAAGTGTAATGGATTATCAAGGTGGAAGTAAGGATAGCTATGAAGAGGATGAAGAATGGAAAGGCTATTGGTCCAGATGACATACCTGTGGAAACATGGAAGTGTTTACGTGAAATGGCAGTGGAGTTTTTAACCAGATTGTTTAATGAAATTTTGGAAAGTGAAAGGATGCCTGAGGAATGGAGAAAGTGTTTTGGTACCGATTTTTTAAGAATAAGGGTGATGTGCAAAGCTGTAGTAACTACAGAGGGATTAAATTGATTGGTCACAGCATGAAGTTATGGGAAAGAGTAGTGGAAGCTAGGTTAAGAAGGGACATGATGATTAGTGATCAGCAGTTTGGTTTCATGCCGGGAAAGAGCACTACAGATGTGATGTTTCCTCTGAGAGTGTTGATGGAGAAGTACAGAGAAGGTCAGAAGGAGTTACATTGTGTTTTTGTAGACTTAGAGAAAGCATATGACAGGGTGCCTAGAGAGGAGTTG